>NW_020954590.1:5622999-5680103 GCF_900497805.2 Vombatus ursinus
ACACACACACACACACACACACACACACACACACACACACACACACATCTCCTTCCTTAGCCCCACATACTTTTTATGTCCTCTCTCTTAGTGTGGATACTCCCCAGAGGTTTATCTTTAGCCATCTTCTTCTCTCACCACTATTTCCTTTGTCAATATCATCCTGTGCCGGCCGCGCCGTGCACTCTCCTCCTATAAGGAGCAGGCTGCCAAGGTCATACTTACTAGTCTTCGGTGCCCACCCAGATAAACACAGAGACGAGTCGATCAGGAGGTGCCAACACTTGAGCTTTATTCAGAGGCCATCACAGCAAGGCCAAGCAGGAAGGCCAGAGCAAGAGAGCAGGAACAAAAGAGAGCGAGCTCCTATTCCTACCGTTCCTTAAGTACCTTCTTAGCCCCTTGTCCTCAGCCTGCCTACTAGTCATTGATTGTAGGATCAGATACCGGAAGGGGATGTCTGGGTTTAGCACACCAAGGGAGAGGAAGTGACGCAGGAGGCTAGGACCGGATACAGGAAGGAGATGTCTGGGATTAGTGCATAGACAAAGGGATAGTACGTGATCCAGGAAGTCAGGTTTGGACACAGGAAGGAGGCGTCTGGGGTTAGCGTTGTACCTAGGGAGGGGGCTAGACAAAGGGAGTTCATTCTCTGCCATCCCACTCCCACGTGGCACAGCCCCCTGCCTCAGGAGCATGTGCTCTGGCTACTTCCTTGTATCCTGTTCCTTCTCCAGCTTATCACAGATCCACATAGCACTGCCCACTGCCTCAGGAGCGTGAGCACTTCTCCATATCCAGTTCCCATCCCAGTTCACCACAACTCCGCCTAGCACAGCCTCTGCCTTGGGAGCGGGAGCTCCAGTTACTTCCTAATATCTTGTTCCTACCCTATCTTGCCACAACTTCTACTTGGCAGTAGTCAACACCAGACAATCCCTCACATCATCCTTTGTCTGATCTTCACTTACCGCCTCTATGAAGATGACTTCAAATTCATTTCATCCATATCTCTGGTCTTTACCTCTCTTCTAAGATCCAAATACACATTGATCAAATGTATATAGATATTGATACATAATATATATATATATATAAAATACTTTGCAAATGTTAAAAGATTATATAAATGGTAGTTATTATTATTGCTGTTGCCAACTGATGATATGATACATATAGGATACCTATAAGAAAATTAACTATTCTGTCACAATGATACCTTCTATTCGATATGTCTCAGACTGAAATAATTATCTTTTTTTCCTAGACTTGTTCCTCCTTTTAACTTTGCTATTCCTTCCCATGACACCAAAATCTACCTACTCTCCCATGTTCATCAACTTGCAGTTATTTTCAACTCTTCCCTCTCATTCATCTCTCATATCTAGTATATGTCTCTTCCATCTCTGCAATATTTCTTGTATCTTTCTTCTTCTCTATTCCCATGGACTCTATCCTAGTATATACCATCATTTCCAGTTAGTCAGTCAATCAACAAGCACTTATTACACATTTACTGTGTTTCAGTCACCATGCAAAATTCAGAGAACGCAAAGAAAGATAAAAATGCCATGCTTACCCTCCATGAGTGCATATTTTAATGGAAGGTAAATAATGAAATTCATAAATGATGTAAAGTAGAAAGTAATCTCAGAAGGACAGAAGTAGCGGTTGCAAGGACTGAGAAAGGTCTCAGGCAAAAGGTTAGATTCAAGCTGTCTTATAAGAAACCAGGGAAACTAAGAGGGGGAGGTGAAGATGGAAAGCATCGCAGGCATAAGGGACAGTCAGTGCAAAGGCACAGAATTTAAGAGTCGATTTTCATGTGTGAGAAAAATCAGACAGGTCAATGAACCTGGGTCATAGAGGGCACCAAGGGAGAAGACTTTAAAAAACTAGAAAGAGGAAAGATTCAGGTTGGGAAGGGCTTTAAATGCCAGAGGAATTTATATTTGATTCTGGAAGTAATAGAGATGCACTAGAGTTAAAGAGGGTAAGTCACACTTAGGCTTTAAGAAGATAATTGTCAACCAAGTAGAGAATGGATTGGAATGGGAGGAGACTTGAGGAAGTCAGAAGGCTAATATAATAAATAGTCTAGGTAATAAGGGCCTGGACTAGGGGGGTGGCCCTGTGAATTGGAGGAAGGAGACTTAACACCCAAAAAAAGGGAAAGATAGAAATTACAAGATCTGGCAGTAGATCAGATATGTAAGATTAATGAGAGGGAGGAGCTGAGGATGACAATGAGGTCTGGATGAGCCTGAATCCTGGAATGATTGTGCATTTTTAACAGTAACATAAAGATTGGGAAGAAGAGAGGATTTGAGGGTAAAGATAATGATTTCTGCTTTGGATAGTTTCCATTTGAGATGATTCAGTTCAAGAAGACTGAAAAACAATTGTTGATATAGAGCTGGAGCCCAGGAGAGAGACAGAGGCTAGATATATAGATCCCTGGGAGTTATGTGCATAGTAATAATAATTGCATAGTGATGATAATTGAATCTATGGGAAATGTTGAGAGAATCAAGTGAAATAATGTAAAGACTAAAAGAGGCCCAGGGCAGAGCTTTGGGAGACACTTAAGCTTAGTGGGTGTGACATGGGTAAAGATAAAGCAAAGGAGAAGAAGAAGGAGCAATAAGACAAGTCAGATAACCACGAAAGAACAATGTCACCAAAAATAAACAAATAAATGAAATAAAGAGAAGACAGGTTCCAGGAAGAAATATTAATGAATAGTGTCAAAATATAAAGAAAAATTAAGAAGAATGTGGATTAACAAAAAGTCATTAGATCTGCCAATTTAGAGGTTATAGGTAATTCTGGAAAGGGCAGTTTCAGTTAAATGATAAGATCAGAGTCAGATTTCAGAGGTTTAGAAGTGAATGTAGATTCAGTGGAGGCGTTTAGTATAAATGGCTTTGTCCAGGGAGTCTATTTGAGTAGGGAAAGAGAGATATTAGACAATATCTAGAAGATATGGCTGATCAAGTGAGAGAGTTATTTTTATTTAAGAATTAGGGAATTAAGGCAATATTTGTAGCCAACAGGGAAGGAGCCAGTAGAGAGGAAAAGACTGAATATTTCCCATAATTTCTCATAAACATAAATACAATGAAGACTAAACTTTTTTAAGATTGTAAAGGTGTCTGTTTTTAAAGAAAAGAATTATTTTTGAATAAAAAAAGTTTTGTGTGTAATCATTTGAAAATGTGTTTCTTTAGGATAATAATCCCTAAAAAAATATTAAATTTTAGAAAATGTCTCTCTCTCATTAGGAAAAATACTTTTAAAATTACCAGACGATCATAGATTTAGATATTAGAAAAGGCCTTGAAGACCTCTTATTTGACAGATGAGAAATGTAAGTCCCAGTGAGGCTAAGGTACTTGCCCAGGTTCATATAATTATGAGAAGTGCCCATTCTAGGCACTGAAGATGCCCATTTGAAAGTCACAGAGATTGGAGATAGGATTTGAGAGATAGGGAGTGGAATGTTGTGTGTGAGAAATAGACAGGGCCATTTTTCAAGATGTAGTTCAAATAACACTATCGACACTAAGGCCATCCTGATCACCCCAACTACTATTGCTGTCCCTCTCTCACTACTTTACATTTAGTTTGTATTTCTTCTGTACATAAATATTTATATACATGTTGTCACCCTTTTGTATTGAAAGCTTCTTGAAATCAATGATTGTTTAATTGTTTTTTTTCTCTTTCTTGCTTCAACTACTATCTCTATGAGAATGGTTCCAAGTAAACAACTTCTGCCTGAACAAATCTCTTGATTATTTCATCTCATCAGTTTACAATCATACTTCAGTAATCCAGAGGAATTAATTAGCCATTATCTTTCTTAAAAAAATAATAAATTCCTTGCAATATTTATTTATTTTATAATCATTATAATTAATCTTTATTTTCAAGCATACCACCAACAGTGACATTTAAAAAACAAAAAAATGCCTTTTTCCTGTCTTACTTAATTATGAATGTTACCTAGCCTTACTCATATAGCCTTATTATGGCCATTATTTTGCAAAGGAATTTTTCCCCTACTTGTCAAAAATTTAGGTAATTGAAATTTCAGATTACCATGTTTCCATCCTGTCTTCGTGTGTTTTCTATATTTCTGAGGCTTCATTGACAAATGGATGGTGTTTAAATTGAAACCAACTGGAGTGGATTCATGGTAACTGTTAGGTACCAACCAAGCTCCATTGACATGAGGTAAACTGTTTCTTAAGAACTCTGGATTTCCCTTGCAAAATCATTGAGATTTCATCTGTTCATGGACATCTGAATAACCTCTCAAAGCAGAAAATTGTCTTGGATAATCACTCTTATGTAGCTGTTTGAAGTTCTACCTTTACTTAGAAATATTCTGTCATTTGGTAATGTATGGAGATAGCATGCAAATTTGCCATCCATAGAAAATAAATATCACTACTCGGATCCTAATTCTAGTTGATACTTAAACTTTAAACTATCTTTTTTCAATCTTCTTTCAGGAAGCCTTGCAGTTTTACTCCTCCACCTCTGTTTCCCAGCTTCAATGAAAAGCAACTCACTATTTCTACAGTAACATTTACATACAATCTTCAAGCTTACAAGGATACCACAAAGTCTGTTTCCATTAATGCCAAAAAAAGTCACAATACACAAAAAGAGCTTTCAACCTAGAAACATCAGGCACCATTACTTTCTGTACAGTATGAAAATGTTACATCTGTTGATGTCAAAGATGGACAACATGTCTATCTTGAGATGAACAGTGATGTCTGTGGTATGCTATACCAGACACTGTGGCAGGCCTCAGATAAAAATTGTTTTCGTAAGTGGCCAGCATAAGTGCCAGTGAAAATCCTGTGCAAAACCAAACCAAACCCAGTTGGGGTTATTTTTGTGACACAATACCATCTGTGAATTTGCTGAAAAAGGATACCCATCAACTTGGTTTAATCATATGAGAAGGTATTCTACAAGGGACTAGCTGCAGATAGAGTGGGATTTAAATTTTAGTAATGCCAAGTTGCACAGTGATATGTCTCTTTACAGCCTCACAGGAAAGTAAGTGAGGGTATACACGCATGCATACACATGTATACATACACATACTTCTTTTTGCACATTGGCAGAAGTATCTGTATCACTCCAGATAATGCTATTTCGGACACATTTCTAAATCAATTTGTTGTGTTGCTAGAGATTCAATATTCAACACTGCAGCTGAAAAAGGCAAAGAGGATGCAATTTAAATGAACTCATATAAAAAATGTAAAAGGTTAGTTTTAAGTTGGCTTTCAATGCAGTCAACTTTTTTGCAGATTAAGTTTTTACTCTAGGAAATGGCTAGCTTCAGGTTCATCTATTAGTTTTGCTTGAATAAAAGGCAAGCAGGATTAATACATCACCAAACTCATTGTGTATCAAAAGGTTTAAACATAAGATTTTACCATCCTAGGGTAGAAATTAGGCTTACCCTTGGAAAAATAAACTTGACTTTCAATTCTCAGGTAGAGTAAAAAAAAATGCTTTTCAGCCACCACTCAGCCAAAGGTAGTATCTTTTTATTAAAGTTCAAGGTCATAGGATTTAAGGGTCTCATCCATAAAGTCACTCATGTAGGAAATTACCTGGAATACAATTTCATTATTTCAGCTAAGTCAAAGGTTCTTAATCTTTTTTGGGTCATGGAACCCTTTGGCAGTTGGTGAAGTCTATAGACCCCTTCTCAGAATAATGTTTTTAAATGAATAAAATAAGATACATAATATTACAAAGGAAACCAATTGTACTGAAATGCAGTCATCAAAATATACTAAAAATATATTCATGAATTGTAGATTAAGAAACCTTGAGCTAAGTAAAGGATTAATGCTCAACCCTATCAGATTATTCACTATTCTGCTTGGTTGGTCCACAGAGCTTACAGGTTACTACACTAACTTGTATTTATTGATATGCTCTTCTGTAAAATCATTCTCTTATTTATTCTTCTGGTGAAATGCCCTTGTTATGAAAAAAATTATTGTGAATTAAGAGGACCTCATACAAAGGCCTATTGGTTCATCCTGAAAAGGCTAATTAGAAGGGGTCTCTTCCAGGTAGCTAGTGGATTATATGATCCCAGGCAAGCAGAATTGTGTTACTGACAGAAGCTTTTTGAAGATCTTGTTTCAGTAACCTTTCTACACCTGAAGAGCTAGCCCAGACACTAATCCCCTTGCAATGAGGGATAGGAGGAAGAATATTTCAAACTAAGAAGAGCAGGAAGCCTTTTTGTCACCATGGATGATAAAAGACAAAGAAAGTGCACAGTGGTTAATTTTCCCAAGAGTCAGCCTGTAGCTCAGTCATTAAGGTCCTGAAAAGATCTGGGTGAAAAGGGAGTCACTTCCATCTGAAAGAACTTTGTGCTTAATGATTATAAAGAGGTAGTATGTAAAATCCCAAACCCACAAGGGTTTATCCTTTATCTCATCACATGGAAGAAATTCATTGCAGCACTCCAGATTACTCTATCATGTCCCCAGAAACCTCTATGCTGGAAGCTCACCTCAGCCCTGGAATTCATATATTGAAAGCACCTTCCAGCCCTGAAGCCTCTTCCTTTGATTCCATGGATCCTCCCAGCACTTCTCATTGCTCTCCCAACAGTGCTCCACACTTTCACTACCAGGCTCCCTAGGCCTGATAACCTGATCTCCCTCCCCATCCCCTTTCAGTTTATTTTCCCACTGTCTTCTCTCATTAGAATGTAAGTTTCCTGAGGGCAGGGTGTTTTATTTCCTTCTGCTTGTATTTGTATTCTGAGTGCTTAGCACTGTACCTAGCACAAAGTGATTGCCTAATAAATGCTTGTTGATCAACTGACTGAGGAAGCAGCTATATGAGGAAACTGATGCACTGATTAAGAATGTTGAGCCTTGAGTAATGATTGGAGAGAAGAGGTAGAGAAAAACACAGGATTCTTAAAGGCAAAAACCAGATGTTAAGGAAAGAAAATATATGAAAACAGTTTTGACCTAAAACCAAAAGGGATAATAATAGGGTTCAAACATGAAAAGCCTTTGTTCACCACAGGGATGCTGTCAGTTGAGAATTATGAACTTGGGTTATGGAAGAAGATGGAAAGAATGATAAATCCAGACAGTTTTTGTAGACTTATGGCTCAAAAGAAAGGGCCCATGGGCTAAAAAGGAAGAGTGACAATGAGAAGCATCTAAAAGAAACCATTTAATGGTTAAAATTGTACCAAGTTATCTAGGACATGTCAGGTTGTATTTGTATTATACCAAGATTGTACTTCATTTGTATTATACCAAGATTGTACTTCATTTGAAATGAAGAACCATTACACTGTAGGAAAATTTGTGTTGTAAAACTAACCATATGTGCTATATTGTGGTAGATAGAGTAGAATGTCAGAGTAAAGAAAATAAAATGGAAAAAACCAGAGCTAAAAAGTACTATATTTGAAGAGAAAACAAATCTCTCCTCATTGATGCCCTTTTAATGTTGTCATGGAAACCTTTATGGCTTATGACTTGGGCTGTTTGTCAATTTGTGAATGACTGCTCTAGCCTCAAAGTAGTGTCACCACAAAGGGGCACTATGAATAGTATCTAAAGTTCCTAGGCCTTTTTTTGTTTGTTTTTGCTGTTTGGTGAGGCAATTGGGGTTAAGTGACTTGCTCAGGGTCACATAGTAAGTGTCAAGTGTCTGAGGCTGGATTTGGACTCAGGTCCTCCAGATTCCCCCCTTACGCAGCTGATTGTCACTCATGGCCTTTGTTCTCTCTACTTTTGAAATGTTTGTGGTGACTAATTAAATGGCTGTTTTTGCTCGCTCCTCCCCAATTATTTCCTTTATTCCCTCCAAGCTGTTGATCAATAACTTCTATACAAAGTCTCATTACTTTAGTAAGCAGTGTAATGGGATTAGATAAAAAGCAAATCGATGCAAAAACATTATTCATATGTAACCAAGACTGTACAGTCTATTAAATCCCAAGTCTAACCACTGACACAAGAAAAAAAATCAGTTTAATATCATTCCCTTTCGTTGGCCCCTGGCCTACCAATAGCAACAGCATCCTTAATCAGGGCAAGAGTCATGGGACAAGATCAGAGATTGGGTCAATGAATTTAGTAGAAAGCTATGTGGTGCAGTGGATAGAGGATGGGGCTTGAAATTAGGAAAACTTGAGTTCAAATTTTGCTTTGAAATTTTCTAGCTGTGTTATCCTAGGCAATTAATTATCTCTTACCTTTTTTGGGCCTCAGTTCAAAGGGTTGTTATGAAGATCAAATAAGTTAATATATGTAAAGCACACTGCAAACCTTTTATTAGATTATGAGCTCCTTGAGGGCAGGGACAATCTTTTGCCTCTTTGTATCCCTCCAGCACTTGGCACAGTTTTGGAACATAGTAGGCACTTACAGTAAATGCTTATTGACTGACAAAAAAATATTTTGATGACTCTTTCAATCTAATTTATTTCTTTTTGAATTCTTTGTATTTTACTTATGCATTTAGAAATATTATTCTAAGAATTCATGAACTCCATTAGACAAGTCAAAGAAGTTCATCTCATACAAACACACACACATACACACACACACACACACACACACACACACAGACATATGAGCTAAGAACACCAGAACTAAAGGAATCAGTATCTGGCTACAAAATTTCTGCCTCCCAGATGTGGCCCGGGGTATGAGGAGACAGTCTAAATTCAAAAAGTTCATTTGTTATTGTTCTTTATACTCAAAGAGGACTAAAATGACACCACAATGTCATGGTCAATGTACAGTGCGTGTGACTGTGGCTGATCAGGCCAATACAAGCTTGGGAAATTCTACTGAAGGTTGGCCACAAATAGTCCATATGAAGAATGGTTCCAGAAGAAGCCTTTCACTGCTGGTGGAATCAGTTCAGGTCCCTTGATTTGGTGCTGCCCATTCAAATATCACGGAAGAGGAGATTTACTGATGATGAAAGTGAGATCAACCTTTATAGCAATGAGGTCATTTTTGCTCTGTCTATTTCTCTCATTTTCATCTTGAAAATTCCTGGCTCAAGCACTTAGCTATCCCTGAAGTTCCACATTTGTTAGGAAGACTGAGTGCTTAAGATCTTCTATAGCCAATGTGGCCCAGAGTCAGGCAGCAGAAAATCTACCTGACTATTGCCACTATTCCTTGCTCTTCCAGCATCTTTTCTTCATTCCATATCCTTTGTAATTTGCACAGTCATTTTCCAACCTTTAGCATTATGATCCTTAAAGTGGGTAGCAAAACACCAACTACAAGACTTCATAATGTTCTTTGAGGGCACTGAATCTAAGGCTTTGTTGACAGATAGGTCAACTCTTTTGATTTTTGACTGACAGTCCAGTGAAGACACCAATAACACCAGCCAAACAAATTAAGAATTTACTGCTTTGAAGGAATGGTCAAAGTCTAGGAGGCAGTCTCATATAGACACAACCTGACTTAAAACTACCAAAAGAATATCTAATTCATGACATAAAGTGAGAGCAGATATACATATATGAAATGTTGGGTTTTATCTCCTTCCAATTAGTGCAACAGTGAAGATACAACAGAAAAATACATAAAATCCCCTGAATACAGCTGAGTTTTGTCCAGGCAACTATTATAAAATCTCTTTTTAAGAGTCCAATTTAAACTGAGGCAGATTGCAATTATCTGGTCTAGTGAAAATATGAATCTCAGACCTGTCATGATCTTTAATCTTATTTATTTCAATTTTCTTCTTTATCAGCCTATTTCAACAAAATCTCATTCTCATACTTACCTTGAAAATGTAAAAATTACATCTATATGGGGATTCTGTGAGATGTTTCACAAACACTACTATTAACTATATTTATTTTGCCAACTAAACTAACAGGGATTTCAGGTATTCATAGATACCTGTGATTTGTCACAAACATATCTGATGAATATAACTGTTAGTATGACCCAAAATCATATCATAAAAAGCATTTTTATAGCTGTGAGATTCATTCTCTTCAACTGAATTATAGATTTCATTTTTAATGCACTCTTTGCTTTGAAAATTCTCCCAACACAGTCTTAACCAACCTGTCAAGTGGTCTCATTGTTTTATAGGTGAGAGAGAAACACACAAACTAGTGGAATGTTAGTATAGCTGGCTAAGTTAATAATTAAGGACTGAATTAGATTTCATTTTTAAGAAGTCCAAATATTCACAGACTTTCAAGGCTAAAGAGTACTTTAAGGTCATCTAATCCAACCAATACATTTGCAGCTTGGTATAGTAGATACAGTATTGGACTTGGAATCAGAAAAACCTAGATTCAAAGAGCATCTCTTATATATACTATCTAGGTGATCACGAGCAAGTCACTTTTCTCTCTGCCTCATCTTTCATCTCTTGAAAATAGGGGTAATTCCTACAGTGCCTATTTCACTATTGTGATACTCAAGTGAGATTATGCTTGTAAAGTGCTTTGCCAACTTTAAAGTGCTATATAAATTCCTTTGAATTTAAAAGGGATTTAGTAAGTGCCTAGATGTGCTAGATATTGTGGATACAAAAGGGAAGGAAGGAAGAAAGGAGAAGGAGGGAGGAAAGGAGGGTGGAAAAAGGAGGGGGAAGGAAGGAAAGATAGTTGGAATGAAGGATGGATGAAAGGAAAGAAAGAAGGAAGGAAGAAAGAAGGAAAGAAAGAAAGAAGAAAGAAGGAAAGGGGAGGAAGAAGAGAGGAAAGGAGGGAAGGAGAAAGGGAAGAGAAGGAAGGAGAGAGGGAGCAAAGGAATGATGGAAGGAAGGAGGGAGGGAAAGGAAGAAGGGAGGGAGGAGAAAGTGAGAAAGGAGAAGAAGGAAGGGAAAAGGAGAAAGGAAGAGGAGGAAAGAACAGAGGAAGGAAGGGAAGAAGAAAGGGAGGAAAGAAGGGAGAAAGGAGGAAGAGAAGAAAGTTCTCAAAGAGCTTACCTTCTACTGGGAAATAATGTATATACATGTAACATGAAAATTCTGTTACAATAGCTCATTTTAAGCCCTCATTTTAAACTGGTCTATTAAGGTCCACATGATTTCCCTCTCTGACTTTATGAAGTTTATTTTAGATAAAAAGTTGTGAGTTCAATCTAACATATTCTGATTCCTAAATTGTGAAAATTCCTAATATTTAGTAAGAAGTTTGGCTCTCTATCTAATTTTAATTTTATATCTATCCCAAAGTAACAATTTACCTCTTTGTGGTTAGGGCAAATACTAAATTTACTGGAATCAGATTATGCTACAGTGTCTATGGATGAAGGCACCAGGAAGGGTAGTTGGGAAAAGAGCAGAGCCTTTCTCAGGGCTTCTCTCTGTCCTTGAATATGTGTACAAGCCAATGGTGTCAGGCTACTTCTCCAGCTCCAGAAACCTATAGAGCCACTGACTTTCTTTCATAGCTTCCTGTGTATCTACAGTTGAGTCCTGTCTTCTCTTTTTCCTTTTACTGGTTGCCCTGGGGCTGCTATCAATTTGTGATTCAGCTCTGAATAATCTTGCTCTTTCTTCTCTTTCCTCCTTGCTTCTGGGCCCTCAGAATTTCTATCTGGTTCTGAAATAAATTCTTCCTTTTATACCAATTCCTTGTGACCAAGTCTCTCACACAATGTATTAGATTAATTCCATACTGGGTTCTGATAGATTGATTTAATCAATAAGTGTTCTTAACTAACACAGATACCTTTGTTATTCATCCAATTCAGTCCTTAACACAGTAATTTAGGCAGCTATGCTACAACTTCATTCCGTTAGGTCAGGTACTTTTCTCTCGATGAAAAAACAATAAAACATACCGACAGGTTGGTCAAGTCTGTGTTAGGAGAATTTTCAAAGCAAAGGGTGTATTAAATAAAGCACCTTGCATATATGATCTCATTTAGATATCACAATAGTGAGGTTGGCACTACAGGAATGATCCTCAATTTCTTGATGAAAAAACAAAGTTTGAGACAAGAGAAATGATTTGCCTATGATCACATAGCTAGTAACTTCTAGAAAAATCTGGTTTTCCTGACTCCAAACTCACTGCTCTAACTTCTATACCCAAAAGCAAATACATTGTTGGGATTAGGTAAGACTGTGAATCTCCAGGCTTCCTAAAAATTAAATCCAATTCAATCCTCAATTAACAAAGTCCTTAATGTAAGAAAAGTATCTTTGTTAAGAAGGACATTTCTTGACTGAAGACTCATCCTTACACAAAGATAGGTAAATACAAAATACATTCAAAGTAAACACGAGGCTTGGATCCAGAATAGCCTTTCTTAGAAAGTGGTGCATAAGCTGAGCTTCATTTAAAAATATCACTATTATTTTCAAGACAAAGAATGTGAGCACACAATGTGAGCCCCCTAGAGAGACTTGTTGAGGGTCACAAAATATGTCAGCAGAAGAGCAGGAAATAGAATCCACATCCTATTGCTCTTGGGACAGCTAGGTGGCACAGTGGATAGAGCACCAGGCTTGAAGTCAGGAAGACTTTTATCTTCCTGAATTCAAATCTGATCTCAGACACTTACTAGCTGTGTGACCCTGAGCAAGTCACTTAACCCTGTTTGCATCAGTTTCCTCATTTGTAAAATAAGCCAAGAAAACCTCAAATGGGGTCATGAAAAATCAGACACAATTGAACAACAACAATCACTCTCCAATTATAACACACTGCCTCAACAGACAAGCCTCAGAGCAAGCAAAAGTTGGTTATGGGAGTCTTAAAAATGCACAACATAAAATAGAAGGCAGTATTTTACAAGACAGCTTGTCAGATTTTTTTTTTTAATCTTTTTGGTTTGCTTACTGTGTCTGATGAGTTTTTAAATGATTATTATGAATGCCATTAGCTCATTTGCTTATATGTCTAATCTTAATTTTCTGATTTTCTCTGGGATGAGTAGAGCTAGTTAGGAACACCTGTGAGCAAAGAGGGAGTAGAAAATTCTCTCTAAATATCATGGGCCCACTTCCCTCGCTATATAATTCTAACACTGAGTCGGAGAGAGAGAGGATAAATTCTGCAGGTGTATTTCTTCCTCTCTGATCAGTTCACTTTGTTGTTTTTCCATTTTTATGCTCTCTTGAACAGTGTATAATTAGCCTCCTTAACAGCTCTAAAACTCTTTTAAAATATTTCATGAGTTGCTGTCAGTGTTGACAGAGAACTAATATGACTATCTGATTCATTCCTAGGCAATACACCAAAACCACTATGTTACTACTAAAAATGACAGTTTACTTAGAGCCTGTATGTCTAGCCTTAGACCCCACCCAGCAGGGTTGCTAGGTTAGAAAGGAAAGCCATACTAAGGAAAAGAGGGCTGGTTAAGAAGTACTCAAGTATGAGGGGCATCATAGCACAGCAGAGAGGAAAGAATTTTGAATCAGATGAAAAAAATCAAATACGGATTCACAAATATTGTGTGACAGGTCCTCATTTGACTTCTTTTGTCCTTATTTGTCTAATCTATGAATGTTGGGGATTGTAAGAAGTTCCTTTCAATTCTTGATCCTGTAATCATTCTTTTGTTCTGAAAATTACTTATAATGACAGGCATGGCATGCTGTGGGCTGGGCTATCACTCTTGAGAGGAATTAGGAAGGATAAGAGATATAAGGGGAATGATTGAAGGAATTATGGCTATGTAGGCTACAGAAGGAGAAATACCCCTGGAAGAATCAAATCATCAGTCTTGATGTTCAGTGATAAATATAAACATAAGCAAATATTTATATATAAATATATACATATACATTAATATGTATATATCCAGCCTCTATATATATATATGTATGTCTGTATTATGTATATTTGTATATTTTATGTTAGATTTTTATTTTTATATTGAACTAGAAATTCCCCTAAATTAGGCTTTAAAATCTTCATTAAGCATTAATAAGTTATAGGAAGTTTCTGGTTTTTTTCAAAGCTCAGTTCAAATGCTTTCTCCTACATATGGCTTTTCCTTATTTCCCTGCCCACCCCACCCCCAGTAATGCCTTTCCCCTGAAATTACCTTGGATTTATTTTTGTACACATTTCGTACATCTAGATGTCATTCCCCCTGATAGAACCTTGGCTTCTTGAGGACAAGGACTACTTCATTTTTATCTTTGTATTCCCAGAGCCTGGCAAAGTGTCAGGTACATAGGAGGTGCTTAACAAGTGTTTGTTGACTAGTTTAAAGTCCTTGTTAAATGAATTATTAAAAAAGACGGGATTATATTGGTTTGTTTCAAGAAGCATCACAGTAGCATTCCCTCTGGGCCCATTCTTTCACCGTAGTCCCCAATCACACTGGTGAGTTGGGTCATCAAAGGACAGCGGATTATTTCTCCTTTCAGGGCTCTAGGGCTGAGGTTGGTGTTACTGATACTATCATTCATTGGCCATCAGGTATATGCTCACCATGTATCAGCCAATCAGGATTATTTTTCACAAGGAGGTATTTATTAATGTAATAAAGTAAAAACTGTTGGTACAAAAACATCTTTCCCTCTCCCCCCCCCCAAAAAAAGTCTGGGGCACACTCTTCCACAAGTACTGAAAAAGTCCAGAAGGAAAAGGGCTCAGACCTTGAGAGTCCATAAGGTGAAAGGGTAACTAATATCTCCTGGTTTTTGAAAGTTCTTTGTGGATTATTTGGGAAGCTCTCCTCTGTTGAATGCTCTCTGCTGGCCTCTAAGGCTCAATGGCGTTGGAGAATTGCTTTTCCTCAGTGTGTTGTCAGTCATCACTCTCTCTCAGCTCTGATGCAGACACTGCTGTTGGCCTATGCTATTATGGGGAGGCTGCTATCTACACAGAAAGGAATTCCAGCATTCCCAACCTTTTCAAGTTCACAAGATCATCCTCTGTTTAAGAGAGGACAAAGAATTTCTCCTCCCCACCAACCCTTTTCCTCCATTAAGCAATTCTCTCTCTAAGGCTTTGTTGGAGTTCTTCCACCACTAGGCTGGCCTGGTACTGGAATTTTCTGATGGTTAACTGACTTGCTGTTTTATCCAAGCCCCACTGGGCATGACTGATTCTCTTCAGCCAACCACAAGACATTTCCTGTGTGGTGCCATCTGCTTTCATTCAATTATTATCTAGTTTACACTTGTGATGGATTGATTCAATAGAAATTCGAGGAATTAGTCACGCCTACTCCATACTTTTGACTGATTGATTCTATAACTCAAAGAGGCATTCACTTGATAATGGTATAAAAGTATAAAGCATCTTGTTAGAAGTATTAGGTAGAGTTTGGAGTGTGGGACACCCCTTACAATAAGATCTCAATAGATGTGGATCTAGAAGTGATCTTGGAGGTCATCTAGACCAACCCTCTTATTTCACATAGGAGAGGCTCAGTATTTAGAGGAGTTAAGTGACTTGCCCAGTCACAGAGCTGGCTAAACTGTATTTGAACTCAAGACTTTTGCCCCTAAATCCAAAATTTTTCCCACTGCATTATGCTTCCTCAAGACAGGGCACAATGGGGATGTATAGGTAAAAATTAGAGGAAAAAGATTTCATTTCTTTTTTTTTCAGCCAAAGACAAGGTTTATTAGAACATTGACATTTTGGGCAGACTCGTAAGGAGTCTGAACATGGGTAAGTAGTGTCTAGCTTATAAGAATCCCAGCAATGGCTAAATTTTAAGAATTTCAGCATCTTAATGGAGACAAGATGGACCTTATATACAGAAAGACTACAGGAGGGATCTAGGAGTGACCAAGTGGTCTATGAGGTAATAGAATTCCAGGGACCTGGACCACATGGCCAAGGGAGAATGAAGAAATGGCCTGGGGCCACAGGGAGGTCCACAAGGAAAGGCCAGTTGATGGGATCATTGCCTCAGGGGAACACTAGAGATTTGGCCATGTGGGAAAGTCCAGGGTTTCTCCTTTCTGGGGCCCACATCCCAACCCCATCATTCCCCCCTCAAACAAATGGGACCCAAATTCTTTTGGTAAGGGGCAAAGGTCTCAGCTTCTGAAACTGCTTCCTGGTGGTAAAGGGCATAGTGTTGTCCCTGCCTCAAGGGGGTCCCAAAAAGGAGGTTGACTGGAACCAAGCACAAGCTGCAACCAGGGAATGATGGGGGGACATTGGCTGGTACTGGCTGTTACCAACTGTAGGTGAACGGCCTGTAGTCTGGAAGACAAAAATCTGACAGAAAAGACTTGCAGTGCCCAGATATAAAGCAGGCACTAGATTTAGGGCCCAACTTCGAGAGGATAAAACATCCTTAGCTCTGTTTGGATTCAGATAAGTCAGTTTTCTAACCATGCAGTATCAAATCCACCTCATAGCCAGACTTAGGAATAGCCAGGTGGGTAACATTCCTTTTCAAAGGAACATAATGGGGAAACTGAGCCAGGAGGATCCCATCTTAGCCTGAGGCTAAAATTGTCCTCTCAGCTTTTCCCAATGCTGACTTTCCACCAATATCACCTTCTCTGAGTAGCTTGTGGCATTTCTCTGGATGGATTATGACCCATCAGACAACTCAAAATAAAATCCTATGGACTTTTACCTCAAACAGCAAGTTTTACTAATCACAGCTCAGGAAAAAATTTTCCAGGATTTGCATCTCAAACTTAAATTTGTGCTGGTGTAAAAAGCCAATCATTAGAGATTTCTATACACTTGCAAATTCTCAGCAAGCCATACATAACCCAAACAAACTTTTTGTCTAGTTTACACATTAAAACAATAACCAACAATAGCTAAATTATTTAAGCAGTAACCAAACTATGAAAAGTTGCTTGACATAACTGATAAAAAAGGTTCACCAATTTGAAACTTGAAACAAACCCATTACCAATCAGGGGACTTCAGTTTTGTTAAATGCACTTCCAAATTACTTTACACAGAGAATCAACATCTCATCATTAACAGTTAAAACTACAAATTTAAAAGAGTGTTCTTACCCAAGTTTGGAGGCTAGCTTCATTACCTTGAGCAGGATGTACTGAACCTGGGTGATGCTTCCAGGCAAAGGTTGCCCTAGAGCCCAAGGCCATTGCCAGGGGGGCCCACGCTGTAGCTGCTGCCTCTCACCCCTTCTTCCTTTTCCAGGTAGGGGAGGGTGAAATCAAAAGTGAGAGGTAAAGGGTAAAACTCTCTTCTCCTATGAGTGGGGTTAACATACCCTCTTGACTCAAGAGAAGGGAGTGGGAGAAAGGAGTGACCAGGGTTATAAGGAGTAGTTTCAAAACTCCTTAATGATCAATCACAAAACCTTTAGAATCTGCCAAGATATTTTTAGCTGTTCTAACTTTCCCTTTAACCTCCATGAAGGAGGATTCAGAGGTGCACAGGGAAGGGAGTAAGTAAGCCTCAGGGAACCAAAAAGCAACTGCAGTTTTCCCCAATTCCCTAGTGCCAAGGGAATTCATACACTTCTGTATAGGGCATCTGTCCTTGTCCTCTTTGCTGCGGAAGGTGTACCCAGGTCCATGGCCTTCAACCAACCCAGTGGACTGAGAGCCTGAGAGTGTCAGGCTGAGTGCGAGATAGCCTCATAACTGTCTGCCAGAAAAGCACCTCCAAGCTTTGGTGCTTAGAGAGTGACCCCAACTGCAGAGCAAGAAAGGAGGGGAGGGGGAAGGTTTACATACCTTCCACTCTTGGCTGGAGAAGAACTTGGGGTTAGGCAGTTTCCCCATACCGGCCACCAAAATGATGCAGTTTAGGGATTCAGGGGTCCTGGGACCCCAAAATCACAACATACAGGTCCTGCCCAAGAGAATTCAACCCAAGCCTTCTTTCACAAGGTTTATTATAACATTGTCATATTAGGCAGACTCGTAAGGAGTCTGAACATGGGTAAGCAGTGACTAGATTATAAGAATCCCAGCAGTAGCTAGATTTTAAGAATCTCAGCTGAAAGATTTCATTTCAATATAAAACATTGCTTTCTAATATTTGGAGCTGTTCTAAAATACAATAAAATATCTTGTGCAATATTGAGTTTCTCACCATTAAAGATACTCAAGTGGAGGCTAGAGTTGTGGAAAGCTATCTGGAATGAGTAAACCACAGTGATCATTTACATAAAAAGGCAGGGCAGAGAAGATGGCTACTAGCAGGATGGTGAATGGGGGGCTAGCTGGTCTTAGGCCTAGTCAGAATGGAAGTTAGTAACTGTGTGACACATAAAAATGATAAATCCTACATGTATGAGAAATGGGGAAGTACTAAAAACAAAATAAAATTCCTATAGATTGCATATAGTCCTAAGCAAAATTATAGAGTAGGCAGTATATCTTACAAAGATCTTTTTTTTTTTTAAGCATCTACTCTAACCTATGCCTATATCACCCATATCACGATCTCTAGGACCCAATGGACTATTTATCTTCAAAGTAAACAATTGAAGAAATTGTAGAATTGGCAAAAAAAGGGGAGGGGAGCTTCATTATCCTTTACAAGAAAGTCAATGGTCAGTTTGAGCATTGAACTAGGTCTTGGGGTATTTCTCAAATTCCGGTTATAGTATTACTAAAGGCTAGCTATTCCTATGAGAGCCAGAGTGATAGAATGGGTAGATAGCTAGCTTCCATACCAAGGAGACCTGGGTTCAAGTCCTACTCTGGGCACATACTGGCTGAGTAACCCTGGGTAAACCATCTAGGCAACTCTTATGGAGTTTAAGTTGCTGAATCAGTATAGACCTGCACTGGTAGAAAAAATCCTTATACTGTCAAAATCATAGATTCAGACCAAAAACTAAAAACCATGTTCTAACATATACTCTAACATCCACTCTGCTACTAATATGATTACCAATATTATATTAATTAAATCTAATTCTGTAAGACTGAAATTAATTCAGTACTAACATAGAACAGCAGAGAGAGCACTTTTCTTAGAGTCAAATCACCTAGATTCATGCTCCATCCCATGACCTTGAATAGGTCATTTCTTGTTTCTGAGCTTCTGTAAAATGAGTACAATAATATTTGTCCTTCCTCATTCACAGGATTATTGTGAGGAAAGAGTTTTGCAAACTATAAAGTGCTACAGAAATGTGAGTAGTTGTTACCTCATCTATATTTCTTCAACTATAAAGTCAGGAAGCCCCACTAATGGAGAACCTTCTCTCTTTAGAAGGCCAAAAACCATTCCAAGGATTTCCCATCAAGCCACAGATCCACCATCTATGTTACCAAAATCACATCCCATTTACTTGGAGGAATTAGCAAAAAGTCACACTGAACGTCACAAGACCTTTAATCAATCAACAAGCTCCATGTCAGTAAGTGCCTTATGTATCATGCTTTAGCCCTTAAGGAGAAATCAGGAGAAACAACATATATGTGTATATGTGTGTGTGTATAATATATGTGTGTACATATGTGTATATATGTATATGTAAATGCGTCTGTGTGTATATGTATTTGTATATAGGCATATATGTATATGCATCTGTGTACATGCATGTATGTGTATCTATATATACACACATATCATATACATACACATATACATGCATATATGCATATATATACTGTGTATACCCATACATATATCACATAATATACACACGTGCATATACATGCATGTGTACGTACATACATACATATAAGTTGATCAGTGCTACTGTGAGGCCCAAATGAGATAATAAATATGAAGCACTTTATAAACTTTAAAACACTACTTATGTAAATGCCTATTGTTGTTGTCCTTGCTGCTACTGCTGCTGCTGCTGCTGCTGCTGTTGCTGTTATTCTGGTTGTGGTTGTGTTTAGGCTTCAGTTTCCAGGTCTCTAGTCTGGGGATGTCTTCATTTCCCCTTCTTTCAGCTGGCTCCTTATAAGCTTAAGTAGTGTTTGCAGAGTTAAATAGGGGTGTGCTGGTAAATGTTTGAACAACAAAGCTCTTCAGGAAAAAAAAAATTATACTTACACTTTTACATTTAATCTGCATTCTTAACACTTTCTTAAGTCTAAACAATAAACAAAGCAATAAATTGAGCCTTGGCTTGTATGATTGTTCTGAGGTGTAATTGTTCATGTTGAAAATTTAACTGAGATCTCAAAAGGGTTAAAGCTGGCTCCAACACACTCCTGAATTAGATGCAAATATATTTAAAAGTAAAAAAATATATATTTTGGGGGGTGGGGAAGAGAATGGAGACATCGACATCAACAATAGATAGGGAGAGGTTTTGTGTAAAAGGAGGGTATTTAAATTAAATTTTTGAGAAAACTAGGGATTCCAAGAAGTAGAGGTAAAGAGGAAAACATTCCAGACATGAGGGACAACCAGTGCCAAGCCCTGCATATGTGAGTTGGAATGTCATGTATTGTGGCTATAGGTTCTCTACTTCTGAAGATATCTAAGGTTACTTCCTGATGTTGTTATATTTTATGAGTCACTTGCTCCAAAATAGATAAAACTTGTATATTGTAGAATCCACACCGGGTTATAATCTTGTGTGACCCTGGCCCCTTCTCCACCTGGATCCCTGAAACTACACCTGGGTGTAGCAGCTGCTATTCAAAACCACAAACCTTATGCTCAGAACCAATGTCACTCAGCTATCACAATAAAATGACTCTTAGATCAAATCTGTCTTTGGTAGGCAGAAAGGTAAAAGAAATGTACTCTAAATTGGAGATGGAGAGATGGGGGGAAAGAGTGAAAATCACAAAGGCAAAAAGAGGTGGTAAGGTGGGTGAATAATTCAATATTGTGAAAGTCAATTAACCATTAAAATAGTTTTTTAATTTACCAGTAGATTTAAATTTTACTATACATCATTTTATTTTAGAATACATTATTGTATAAGATAAAGTCTTTGATCATCAATGTACAGTAGCACACAAGGTAGAGTTTATGTCAGTTGATTCCCAAATTAGAATCAACTTAATTCTGTATCCTATGGTAATTTAAAAATTCTCTCTCCTTACTCTGTATTATTTCAAGTCAATCTTTGAAGTGTGGTACTGAATCAGTTAACCATTGAATTTTTAATATGCTGGTTTGCCTTCCACCCCCCAGAATTGTTTTTTCTAAGATTGATTTTACATTGTTAGACCAAAGAAAATTAGAATCTAGTAAATTCTTCATTTATTTTTGAGATGAAATAAACTATGTAGTAACCTAATTCTATATATCTTCTCCCTTCTTGGACTTCACAATAAGTGAATAAAGGAACTTCAGATTAGTTTTTCTTTGGGAGGAAGGGACTGGGAAGGGGGAGGATCTCACTCTAAACAAAACTTTTTAAAAAGTCCATGTTCAGCTTCAGATAAAGCTAGTGTTGATTCTATTCAATAGAATGATTCACTTCATCTTTCTACATAGGACAGTAACCTGGACTCAACAACAGCTTCGGATTTATATGAGAGAATATAAAGCAACAAAGAAAATGTACTCTTTCTGAGCTAAAAATGTCTACTCTTCAGAAAACAGCACTTTCCAGATAAGAGTTAGAGAACAATGGTGGCAAAATTGCCTTCGGTTTGAAACAAGTTGACAAATACATACAGAGCACCTACTACGTGTAATGTACTGATTTAGGCCAAGTGAGGAGGAATATTTTGGGATTTGTCTAGGGACTAAGAGTTGTATGAATTAAAGAAGGAATTTGAACCCAGGTATTACTGACTCTAAGCCCAGTATTCTACCTGCTACCCCCATACAAACATTTATAGTAAAAGGGAAGGTATAATAAATGTCACAAGAAAAGTATAAAGTATTTATATATATATATGGTATAAATATGTACATATATAGTATATATATGGTATAAATAGCATAGTATATATAGTATAAGTATATTTAAGTACAGTATAAGTATAAAGAATTTTAGAGGAAGGAAGGATCTCACCCTTTGTGGAGAAATATAAAAAGTGGCAGCTCTCAGGCTGACCACTCCTCACTTGGCCTAGAACAGGCCTTGCAGAACTAAAGGGAGATGACTGTGCAGGAATAGAAATAGTAATGTGAGGGAAAGCACAGAAAAAGAAAGCCCTTAACTTAGAGACAGATGTGGGACACGGCCCAGGTCAGCCATGAATTAACTGTCACTTTACCTTACTAGGTGTTAGCTTTCTTTTCTATATAACAAGAGTGATATATACTCTGCCTGCTTAACAGAGTTATTGTGAAAATCATGGGAGACATCCATAGTGGTGAACACCTGCAATCCCTGCTCCTGGGAAGGTTGAGGGTGGTGTATTGATTGAGTTTAGGAGTTCTGAGGTGGGGTAGGCTAAGCTGATGGTTTACACTAAGTCCAGTAGCAATACGGTAAACCCCTACAAACCAGACCATCAGCCTATCCAATGAGGGGCAAACTGGTCCAGCTCAGAAATGGACTAGAGCAAAGCTCCAGTGCCAATTGATAGTGGGATCAGGTAAATCAATGGTTGCTGTCATTTCCAGGCTGTGTAAGACAGGTTAATGAGTCTCCAAAAGAAAAGTTGAGATAATTTTTATGAAAGCATTTTGTAATCTATAAAATATAAGATCCAAAATGACCTTTATTCCTGATAACATACATAGCACATTGCTCTATATATCCCTAATATACTTATTATCTATATCTATCTATATATATGACATGCTACCCATTCTTAATTGTAAACTCCATGGGATCAGGGATCAGATCTTATGCAAACTTAGTTTTCCTCTTCTCCCCTGCTCTGCTTAGAACAATGTTCCTAACATAAAGTACCAAGTTATAACCCCAATGAAGCAGAGATGAGATATCCAGAAAGAAGATATCTAGTTACAACAAAGAAAGAAGAGAGGAAAAGAAGAAAAGGAAATGAATGGTAACATTCCTATAAAGAATAATCCTAACAATGTCTTATGACTCCCATCATCATCCCTCTCAGATCACTGTCCAAAATACCACATATTCCTATATCTGTTGTCTACCTCAAGTATAATGTAAACTTCTTGAAGACAGATAGAGATTATCTTTCATCCCCAGTATTTAGCACTATTTCTGGAATCTAGCAAGTGATTAACAAAAATGTTTTTCAAACATTCATTCCAAAAAGAAAGAAGAAAACAGAAAGGAGAGGAAAGAAAAGATGGACATAGAAGAGAAAGAGAAGAATGAATAACAAAGGTCATAGGGAGAAGCTAGGAAATAGAAATTAGTCCTTTAAGTCAGAAGTAAAACAATGATAGTTTAAATTGTTCTTTGATGTCAGATCTACCATTAAATACTAACTTAGCATAGCAACAATAATAAAAAACAAGTGCTTAACATTTATTGAATTAATTGAATTAAATAGAAAGTAACTAAAGTTTTTCAAGGAAATACATGAAAATGACACTGAAGTAAAAATAAGAGATAAAATAGGATAGATTCTTAAACAGAGATGTGAGGTAAGAGAAATTGGGGAAGAAGAAAATAGGAATGAAAAAAATATTAAAAAATGTGCAGGAATCAAACTGAAACAAGATCAGACTAGAGCTTATATGTTCCAAGAATCTGAAATTAACTTGTCTGATCACAATCTCCCATCCTTCAATCTCTCTCTGTAATTTAACCCTCATAAACCTATTTTTATTTCCCAATCCCTGTAACGCTCAGTATTTTCTCAGGCGGTCAACCTAGCTCTTACTTAATTTTCTTCCCTTTACCAATCTCAAACCTACAGTCGACCAGTTCAATTCTAGGTTTCTCTGCCCTCAAATCCATTGCCCCTTTGCCTCATGCCTTGCCAAACCCCAATTCTGGACTACCTCACCTTTGGCCTCATCAATTCCTTCTCATGTGTCACTGCATGAAGCTGGGAAAAGCCATGCAATGTAGTTGAGATCACAAATTTATTATCCAATCTCAACTGGGCCTTCATTGAATCAAGAAATTTTTTTTTTACTTTTCTGTAATTGATTTCCTGTCCCAGAGGCTGTTCAAAATATTATTTTTTTCGCCACCAGCCTCCCACCCCATGCCTTCTGATCACCCTCTGAGTTGATGATCCTGTCTCATATGTTACTGTGAAAATAGAGGCCATTCATGATGAACTTCCTCTTTTCCCCTCTCCACAACCCAAATTTCTTGACATCATCTCCCATTTCTTCTTCCTTTACACCAGTTGCTAATAAAGGGAAAGCTTTTCTCCTTGCCAAGGCCAAGCACATTACATGTACCCTTAGTCTCATTCTTTTTCATCTTCTTCAGCAGATTATCCCTTTCCTATCGTATCTCTCCCTCTTTCCATCTGCTCTCCCTCTCCCCATATCTATCTTCCCTTTCATTGACAGACTCCTAGAAAAAGCTCTCTACTAATGTTACAACTACATTCTCACACTCATTTCTCAGTCCTCTATAATCTGGATTCCAGCCTTATCACTCAACTGAAACTACCATCTCCAAAATTAATCAATGATCTCTTAATTACCAAATCCAAAAGCCTTTCCTCAGCTCTCATTCTTCTCAACTTCTCTGCTTCATCTGATACTGCTGACCACTGTATGTGTGAGTGTGGGGGCTGGGGCAATGCTTTCTCTTGGTTTTCCTTCTATCTGCCTGACCCTTCTTTATTCATCTCTTTCTGGTTCATCATAAATATTATGCTCCTTTACTGTTGTCCCCCAACACTCCTCCCTAGGATCTTTTTTTACTTTCTATATCCTCTCTTGTGGTCATCTGAGGACCTCTCTTCAATTTAAATAACATCTCTATGCAGGTAGCTCCCAAGTCTAGTCCTAATCTCTCTCTTTAGCTCCAGTCTCACATTTCGAACTTCCAACATTTCAAATCGGATGTCTTGGAGACATCCTAAACTCAACACATCTAGGACAGAAATCATTAAAATTCATTGCAAAACCACTTCCCTCTTTCTGTCAAGGGTACCACCATGCTTTGAGTTTCCCAGTTTCACAACTTTTCTGCTACTCTTAACTCTCCAGTTTCCCTCACCCCATTTATTCACATCATTTGCCAAATCTTGCTATTTCTATATGCTAAACATCTCTCATATCTGACCCATTATCTCTATTCTTATTGCTACAATCCTAATTCAGACCCTCATCACCTCTCCCTTGGACTACTTCAATCATCTCCAAACTGGTCTCCCTGCCTTAAGTTTCTCTTCTTTCAAAACTATCCTCCATACAGCTGCCAAAAATGATTTTCCTGAAGAACTTATTTGACCATATCATTCCTCTAGTCCATGAACTCCAGGTGCTCTCTAACTTATAGGATTAAATATAAACTCTATTTGGCATTTCAACATCCCAGACTGCCTTCCTAGCCTTATTATATGTTATTCCCTTCTTGAATTCTATGGTCTAGATAAAATGATGTCCTTGATATTCCATACAGCACTCCCTTTTTGGTCTCCATCCTTTCGTATTAGATATCCTCAGTGATAGGGTATGGGCCCAAGCCAAGACCTTTGCCCCTCACTCTAAAAAAAAATTGGGCCCCATTTGTCTACAGGCCCCAGAAAACCCTTAAACTTTTCTTGAACTCAATTATCTGATTAGGGAAGTTTAGCAGTCTCCAGATTCATAACTGACCTTATCACATGGGCCCTATCTCCCTTTGATACCCTAATGAAGCCTAGTATATTTCCCATCTTTGATCTTATTCAGACATCATTCAACCTTTTCCTTCCCTATCTTCCAGTTTTTTGTTACCCTAATAAAGCCTGGCCCTCCCTTGTCTATTCAGGATGACACCATTCACCCTCCCAGACACTCCCATGGGGATTCTCCCTTAACTCCTCTGGTCTCTCCTAAATTATTGCTATAAGATCCATCCTGGTCCCCATTTAAACACTGAGATCTCCTCATGCCCACTCATCCTTATAGACATCACTAATGGTCAGATTTCTTAAGAGTCTGACCTGTATGGTTCATCTCTAATAAAACTTTGTCTTTGTCTGAAAGAAGATGAGTCAAATTCATTCAGGCAGGACCTGGGTGTCATGATTTTGGGGTCCCAGCAACCCTAGCATCTACACCTCAATGTTCAGTGCCTATACTGCACTATCTCCTTACCTCTCCCTCTTTGAATCCCTTGTTTCCTTCAAGATGCAGTTCAAGCACCACTCTCTATATGACACCTTTAAGGATGTCCCAAGCTCCTAATGTCCTCCCCCTCCAAATCACCTTATATTCATTTTTTAATGGAAAGAGTACAATTTATTTATGCATTTTGATTTTACATTACAAACCTTTAAAGATTACTCTTAGTTCTCTTTTAACAAAGTAAAACAATTAAGGAAAACTAATAATTCAGTGACCTGATCTAAAAGTGTCTGCAACTGGAAGAACAATTTTTATAATAACATAAACATTACAAAAATGAACAATTTGGAGGACTCTTATAAACTGATGAAAAATGAAATGAGCGGTACTGGGAAAATGATTTATACAATAACAACAACACTGTAAAAAACCAAATAGTATTGCATTTATTTTATAAATATTATATGTATGTACTTATGTATTTTGATTTACATATAATAGAATGTAAGCTCCTTTAGGTTAAAAAATATTTCATTTTGTCTATGCCTCTGGATCCCAACTTTAATGGAGACAATCATGGTTCCAGGCTCTCTTCAAGAAGAAGTCCCTGAAGGAAGAGAAAGACTTTGAGAAGAAGCCATCATGTTGAAGATCCAATATTTCTAGTAGGTCCCTAGTTCCAGCTTGATTTAGAGTTAGGAAGATCCAAGGTCAAATCTGGCCCAAGATACTTATCAGCTATATGACCCTGGGCAAATCAATTAACCTCGGTTTGCCTCAATTTCTTCACCCATAAAAGAGGAATGATGGCACCTACCTCACATGGTGATTTTGAAATAATATGTATTTGAAAAGCACTTAGCATAATGTCTGGCACATAGTAGGTGCTATACAAATGCTTCCTTTCATACCTTTTTTTGCCCTTATTATTATTCTAATTTGCAGTATAACTACTTGCATTATGGTCTTATCTTATCTACTTAATTATAAGCTTCTTAACTTCATTGCCTATCTATGTATCCCCCCCAACACACACACACACACACACACACACACACACACACACACACACACAAACACACACACATCAAAGGAGTGTTGAATGATAAATGAAACACCATTTCAGGTAAGCTCTCATGCAGAGATGGGTTGCTAATCTTAACATCAGGAGGACTTAAATTTTAATAATGCCTCTTTGACAAATTCTAGCTATGTTACTATGGGCAGATCACTTAACTACTCAGCACCTCAGGCAACTTCCTTAGTTACATCTGCATCAGCCCAGGGCATTTCCACTCCAGGAGTTACCTATACCTATGAAATCAAAGGTTTGATTGTTTACTCCCCAAAATGGAACAAACAGGCAGAAAAGTAGATGATGCAAGGTCTTTTGTAGATAAACCATTTACATTCTACTTAGCAGGAATAAATTCCTAATCAAATCCTGAGCTTAGTTATAATCATAAGAAATATTCATTTATTCATTTAACTTCACTAGTACACTGATGCCTTTACCTATTTGGAAATCAGTAGTTTTCCAGATCCCATACAGTTAGCACCAAGACTGACTCCTATAAAAAGAAAATTGGGCCAGAAGGAGAGCTGCTTGTAAAGAAACTTTTTATAAGAGCAGACTTCCTTAGTGCTGTCTGTCAAATGTGGAAAATGCAGGGCAGCTCATACCAGCTATAAATGCCATGCTCACCAATTGGAAATGAAATTTAGAAACATGAGACTTCTAGAAATATATAGTGACCAACTTTGTAAAAATTGTGGCAGGAGAGGAATAAAATGTCATTAACTTCTCAAGTGACAAAAATACTCTATGAAAAAAAATATATATATATGAAGTAGTTTAGCCTTAGAAAGAGCACAACTTGTTTCAAAAAAGGTAAAGCCCAAAGTATTAGAGACTTTTGGGGTGGAGAGAGATTAAGCAAGGAATTAAAGAGATTCACAGTATGTAGTGGTCTCTTGCCAAAGCTTTATAGGAAAGTAATGGAAGAATAGAGACTGTAAGCATAAAACCCTATTACTAGAGAGAAACCTGAAGTGCTAGACACACAGATCTACTGTAGTGACTTTGGCAAAACTTTTTTACATTGTCATGCCAATAAAGTTATTGAAATTGAAACTCAAAATGAAATTGAAATAGTGCAGACACTGAGAGCCAGAAGCTCATAAAAAGGATCCAAATTGTTCCCCAGAGGAAGCAGAGTTATAAGTAGTTGAAGTAATGAAACATGAAGAGTGTATTTAAGAACATGTCAGAGGGGGTTCTTGATTTTAAAAAAAAGAGGAAGAAGAGGAGAAAGAGAAAAAGAAAGGGGAAAGCATATGGGAAAGGAAGGAAGGAAGAAAAGAAGGAGGGAGGGAGGAAAGAAAGAAGAAATGAAGGAAAGAAGGAAGGAAAGAAGGAAGGAAGGAAGGAAGGAAGGAAGGAAGGAAGGAAGGAAGGAAAGAGGGAAATGAAGAGAGGAAAGAAAACAAAAATGACTTAGTCAAGTAAAAAAAAAATCAAAGTATTACTTCCTGAGCAAGAAGTTGCTTGGTATCACCAAGTTTTTCTCATGGTAGACCACAGATAAAGAGAAGAAGTGTCATAGAGTCATATAGTGGACAAAATGCCAGTCTTGAAGTCATAAAAATAAATTCAAACCTGGCTTTGCTTTTCAGACTTCACCGTGATGCCTTATCTACAGTTTCACCTTGGAATATCCATCATCCCCTGCAGCACTCTCACTCTGGAACATCCCTCTGCTATATAGGCTCCCTTCTTCCAATTGTTAAATTCCTCCTGAAGGCTCCATTTTATAAAGGGGCCCTGGCAGCTGTGTGTTGGTAATTGTTTAACAAGCAACTCTCCCCCTCCCAAAAAAGAAAAAAAAAAACAGTACTCAAAACACATTATTAAGTTTGAACTGCATTATTAACATTTCCCCCATCATTTTCTTAAGTCAGGACAATCAACACAACAATTTTTAATCAATTTGGAGGTATAAATATTCACATCAAAAATTTAACAATTGGCTCTCAGGAGCCAGTTTGAGGTGACTCCAGAACACCCCTGGGTCCTGGCCAGCCAATTTTCATATCCCTTCAGCTCTACTTTTGACTTTCTGGGCTTCAGCAACATGCCTTATCTGTAGTCTCACCCAGGAACATCAGTCATCTCCTGTAGTCTTCTTATCTTCTGCTATGCTGGTTCCCTTCTTCATTGGTGAGTTCCTCTCAAAACCTCCATTTTATGGATGGGCCCATGCCAGCTAACTTTGATTCACTTCCCAGCTATGTTTCTGACTTTCTGGATTTCATCTCCAACTTTCCTCCCCAATTACCCAACTTAATTTTATGAGTTGTCTTCCACATTAGATTGTAAGCTCCTTGGTTGGTTTGTGTTCCCAATGCTTAGTACAATGCCTAGCACATAGTAAGTATATAAGCCCCTAATAACGCTCATTGCCTTGCCACTTACTAGCCATGTGACTACAACATTCACTTAAACACTGAAATGTAGGCAACTCTTTTAGACTTTCTATGTATGCATGAAAAGATGTATTGAACTAATTAATAAGTGATTGCAGTTGAGTAGAGGAATTATGGAGTAGGAGGTAAACACATAAGATACCATCCTGATTAAAATTTACTGAAGACTTTTAATTGTTAGGCTAAGTTTCACAAGATCTTGAGAAAGGTAATTCAATTCACAGATTTGATCTCTGCTCTTAAATACATGAATCTTCTCACCATAGAATTAGTCCATTTTAGGGCTAATCTTACACATTTGCAAGAGTATGCCACATTCTTTGACACCTGATTTGAAGTCTAACCCAAGGCTTAGCTTCCCAAAGGAATCTCTTTATTAGGCTACCGTGGAACCCTCTAGCCCCTGATTTAGCCTGAAATTCACATAAGAAGCATTAATCCATAGATTAATAGAATGATAGGGGTGGGAAAAACTTGTTTTTTTACTGTTTTTTAAATTTGTATTGATTTTTTTTTGTTTTTATACTATAACCATCTTTTCAAAATGTATCTCTTGATGCGCACACAGGCAGGGATGAAGCTGCTGACCCACAACTTGCAGAGCTCCCACATACGTGGGGTGGAGCCCTGGGGCTTCCTGCTGCGAATCCAGGTCACCGAGATCCACATGAGCCCTGTGGACTTCAACGTGGACTTCGTGACGTGCATGATGCCCAAGATGGAGTGGATGGCACTGGTGGAAGCAGCCGAGAGCCTGGGACACGTATCTGAGCTGCCCAGGCAGCTGGAGGAGGGCTATGAGAAGGATGAAAACTTTCTGAGGAAGGTACAACATGTCCAGTTAGAGGTGGAGGTGGTCAAGGGCACTTTGCAGTGCCCAGAATCTGGACGGTTCCCCATCAGCCGAGGCATCCCCAACATGCTGCTGAGTGGTGAAGAGGCAACATCCTATGTCTCAGAGCTTTATCCCCCCACTTTATGTCTGTCTTTTATTATTGTTCATCCAGGCTGAACTAGTTATCCTCCCAACCACAGTCCCCAGACCACACAGAGCCCTGGGAGATGGTATGATTGCTGTTATATTTTTTTTCCTCATTAAAGGTTCAAAACTGAAAAAAAAAATGTATCTCTTAACTTCCAGGAGCCAAGACAGCAGACTAAGCAGTAAATCACCATAATTCTCTCATACTCACCTCCAAACAACCTTAAAATAGTGCCTCAAAAGAACTTCTGGAACAGCAGAACCAGCAAAAAGATCTTTGAGCTCAAGAAACTTGGAATATTGACAAGAAAGGTAAAAGGGGAGCACATTCCAGGACAGGAAGTATCCCAACAAGAAACTCCACCTCATTAAACCAGTGGTAGATGGTGAACCCCAGTTCAGAGGAGCCAAACACCAACACCAGCACCCCCTATGTGCCTCAGCCTGGCTGTGCCTCAGCATAGCCAGGGGAATGGGCAGAACACATCACTGCTAACCTGCAAATACTTCAGCATAGGCCTGGGCAAAGAGGAAGCTTGCAGTCTCAGACTGCTTCAGTGTATCACAGAGGAAACACATAAATGCCAGCCCTATGGGTGCCTGTGAAACCAAGTAGCCACCAGTGCTTAGCCCCTACCACCATGCTTTAGCATAACCCTGGACAAACACTCAGCTTCCAGTAGCCAGACCACTAGTGTCTCAGTGTAGCCCCTGGGGAAATGCAGAAACACCCCCCAGCTTCAGCACTCACCAGACACCACCAAAAGGACCCCAGCTCAGTACCAGGTAAGCTGCCAGACCCCTATGGCTTCCAGCAGTGCCACTCATTCTCCACCTCACCCCCTCAGTATAGCACCAAATATGAGGGTCCTGAGTAGGATTCAGGGCAACAATAGAGCAGCACCAGGTAAACAGCCAGGGTCTGCAGCCGCTGGTACAAGAAGCCTGAGATAATGCCCCTTCCACCCTGGAAGTAGAGCTTAAATTTAAAAGAAAAGGTCAAAAAAGAAGAGCAAACAACAATGACAACAACAACAACAGCAACAAAAAGAATCTGACTATAGAAAGTTATTATAGTGATAAGGAAGATCAAGACACAAACTCAGAAGAGGACAACAATGTCAAAACATATACGAGCAAAACCTCAAAAAAAATAAAAGTGGTCTCAATCCCAGAAAGAACTCATAGAAGAGCTCAAAAAGGAGCTTAAAAATCCTATGAGAGACAGAAGAGAAATTGGGAAAAGAAATGAGAATGATGCAAGAGAAATATGAAAAAAGAGTCAACACTTTGGAAAAAGAAAAGAGCTGCTTAAAAAGTAGAATTGTCCAAATGGGGAAGATACAAAAATCCACTCAAGAAAATAAGTCCTTAAAGAATACAATTGGTCAAATGGAAAAGAAAGTACAAAAGCTAATTGAGGAAAACAACACCTTAAAAGGTAGAATTGGGCAAGCAGAAGCTGATGACTCCATAAGACATCAAGAATCAATCAAACAAATTCAAAAGGATGAAAAAATGGAAGAAAATGTAAAATGCCTCATGGGAAAAACAACTGAACTTGAAAATAGATCTGAGAGAGACAACATCAGAATCATTGGACTATAAGAAAGCCACAATCAAAAGGAGGACCTGGACAGTACCTTTCAAGAAATTATCAAGGGAAACTGCACTGATGTCCTGGAACTAGAGGGCAAAATAGACATTGAAAGAATCCACTGATCACCTCAGGAAAGAGATCCCAGAAGAAAAACTCCAAGGAACATTATAGGCAAATTTTAGAACTATCAGGTCAAATAAAAAATACTGCAAGTGGCCAGAAAGAAACAATTTAAATATCAAGGAGTCACAACCAGTTTTGCATAGGACTTGGCAGCTGCAACATTAAAGGACTGGAGGTCATGGAACATGATATTACAGAAGGCAGAGGAGCTAGGACTACAACCAAGACTCACTTATCCAGCAAAATTTACATAATTATCAGGAGGTGGGGGGAGGGTCATTCAATGAAATAGAAGGATTTGAAGTTTCATTAAGAGAAAACCAGAAATACATCAAAACTTTGATCTCCAATATCAAGACCCAAGAGAAGCATAAACTGGTAAAAAGGGAAAAGAAACCATAAGGAATTCAATAGAACTAAACTGTTTACACCCCTAGATGGGAAGGTGATACTTGTAATTCTTTTAAAAAAAATATCACTAATGTACAGCTAGAAGAAACATAAATAGACAGAGGGTACAGGTATAAGGTGAATTTGATGGAATGAAATAAAAATAATTAAGAGATGAGAAAGCGTCTGTACACTGGGTGCAGACAGAAAGGAAAGGCGGAATGGGGTAAATTACACATGAAGAGGCACAAAAGACCTATTACAGTAGAGGGGAAGATGGGAGGGTAAGCAATGAGCATCACTTGGCTCAAAGAGGAAATAATATACACAAACAGCTGAATATAGAAATCTATCTTATCTAATATGGAAGTAGGAGGAGAGGAGATTAAGTAAAGGTGAGGGGGCCTGACAGAAGGGAAGGCATATCTGGGGAGGTGGTAGACAGAAGCAAAACACTGGTGAGGAGGGAAAGGGTGAAAGCAGAGAGAGGAAAAAACAGGAAGAAGAATAGGATGGAGGGAAATACACAGATGGTAATTGTAACTGAATGTGAATGGGATTAAATCTGCCATAAAGTGGAAGTGGATAGCAGAGTGGATCAAAAACCAGACTCCTACAATATGTTGTTTATGAGAAACACACTTAAAGCAGAGAGACACACATAGAGTAAAGGTCCTTACTTTCCTTTCTGTCTGGAGCAGAATCTATTATGCTTCAGCTGAAGTTAAAAAAAAAAAAAAGCAGGGGTAGCAATCCTGATCACAGACAAAGTAAAAGCAAAACTAGGCCTGATCAAAAGAGATAAGGAAGGAAACTACATCTTGCTAAAGGGTACCCAGAGACAATGAAGCAATAGCAACACTAAACATGTATGCACCAAGAGGTATAGCATTTAATTCTTTTTTTTTTTTTTGCTTAGGCAGTTGGGGTTAAGTGACTTGCCCAAGGTCACACAGCTAGTAAGTGTCACGTATTTGGTTTGAGGCTGGATTTGAACTCAGGTCCTTCTGACTTCAGGGCTGATGCTCTATCCACTGCGCCACCTAGTTGCCCTGAGCCTCTAATTCTTGAAGGAGAAGTTAAGTGAATTACAAGAAGAAATAGACAGCAAAACTATACCAGTGGGAGCTCTCAACTGTCCCCTCTGAGAACTTGATAAATCCAATCAAAAAATAAACAAGAGAGAAACTAAGGAGGCAAGTAGAATATTAGATATAACAGACCTTTAGAGAAAACTGAATGGCAACAGAATTTTCTGGGTTTTTTTGGGGGGGGTGTTAGGCAATGGGGTTAAGTGACTTGCCCAGGGTCACACAGCTAGTAAGTGTTATGTGTCTGAGGCCGGATATGAACTCAGGTCCTCCTGAATCCTGGGTCAATGCTCTATCCACTGCACCACCTAGCTGCCCTGAGTGTACCTTTTTCTCAGCAACACATGGCACCCACACCAAAATTGGCCACGTAATAACTCATAAAAACCTCAAAATCAAATGTAAAAAGACAGAAATATTAAATGTATTCTTTTGGGATCATAATGCAATAAAAATTACATTCAACAAAGAGCAATGGATATTGATTAGCGAAATGCAAATCAAAACAATTCTGAGGTACCACATCACACCTATCAGATTGGCTAACATGACAAAACAGGTAAATGATAAATGTTGGAGAAGATGTGGGAAAATTGGAACATTAATGCATTGTTGGTGGAGTTGTGAACTGATCCAACTATTCTGGAGAGCAATTTGGAACTATGCCCAAAGGGCTATAAAAATGTGCATACCCTTTGACCCAGCAATGGCACTTCTAGGGCTATATCCTAAAGAGATCATAAAAATGGGAAAAGGACCCACAAGTACAAAAATATTTGTAGCAGCTCTTTCTGTGGTGGCAAAGAATCAAAAATTGAGGGGATGCCCATCATTTGGGAAATGACTGAACAAGTTGTGGTATATGAACGTAATGGAATATTATTATCTTACAAGAAATGATGAGCAAGCAGACTTCAGAAAAACCTGGAAAGACTTGTATGGATTGATGCTGAGTGAAGTTAGCAGAACCAGGACAACATTGCCCACAGTGATAGCCACGTTGTGCAATGACTAACTGATGGACTTTGATAGACTCTGCAATGCAAGGATCTAAGACATCTCCAAAAAGTCTCATGATGGAAAATGCTATCCACATCCAGAGAAATAACTATGAAGTTTGAATGCAGATTGAAGCATGCTATTTACTCTTTTTTTTCTTCTGTTTTGTTTTGTTTCTTCTTTCTTGTGCTTCCTCCTATTGGTTCTAAGTCTTCTTCACAACATGACTAATGTGAAAACAAAAGGGTAGTGGAAAGATGAATTAAAAATTAATTGGAAACTAAATAATCTAATCTTAGAGAATGAATCATTAACAAATCAAAACAAGTCAAAGAACAAATCATAGAACAACCAATAATTTCATCAAACAGAATGACAACAAAGACAATGTATCAAAACTTATAGAAAACAGCTAAAGCAGTACTTAGGGGGAAATGTATTTCTCTAAATTCTTACATCAACAAAATGAAAAAAGAACAGATCAATTAATTGGGCATACAACTAAGACAAAACAAATTAATAACCCCCAATTGAGGTCCAAATTGGAAATCCTGTACATCAAAAATGCAATTAACAAGATTAAAAAAACCTATTGAACTAATAAATAAGTCAAGGAGCCGGTTTTATGAAAAAAAAAAAGAAAAAACCCAGTAAGACAGATAAACCATGGATTACTTTGATTTAAAAAAGAAGTAGAAAACCAAAAATCCAGTATCAAAAATGAAATGGATGAAATGAAGAAGAAATTAAAACAATTATTAGGAAATATTTTACCTAACTATATGCCAACAAATCTGACAATCTAAGTAAAATATTTACAAAAATATATAAATTACCTAGATCAACACATCAGGAAATAGAATGCCTAAATAACCCCATCTTGGAAAAAAAATTGAACAAGTCATTAATGAACTCCCTAGGAAAAAATACCCAGGGTTAGATGGATTCAGGAGTGAATTCTACCAAATATTTAAAAAAACAATTAATTCCAATACTGTATAAAACATTTGGGAAAAAAAGGAGTCCTACCAAACTCCTTTTATGACACAAATATGGTGCTGATACCTAAACCAGGAAGATCTAAAACAAAGAAAGAAAATTATAGACCAATTTCCCTAAAGAATATTGATGCAAAAAAAAATTGAAAATACTAGCAAGGTGATTATAATAATATATCACAAGGATTATACCCTATGACCATGAATGCAGGACTGGTTCAATATTAGGAAAACTATCAACATAATTGACCATATTGGTAATAAAACCAACAGAAATTATATTATTATCTCAATAGACGCTAAAAAGCTTTTGACAAAAAATAGCACCCATTCGATTAAAGACACTAGAGAGCATAGGAATAAAAGGAACATTCCTTAAAATGATTAGCAGTGTCTATCTAAAACCATCAGCAAGCATTTTCTGTAATAAGGATAAGCTAGAAGCCTTCCCAATAAGATCAGGAGTGAAACAAAGATACCCATTATCACCACTTTTATTCAATATAGTACTATAAATGTTAGCTATATCAATAAGAGAAGAAAAAGAAATTGAAGGATTTAGAATAGGCAACAATGAAACAAAACTATCATTCTTTGAAGATAATATGATGGTATACTTAGAGAACCTAGAGATTCAACTAAAAAACTACTTGAAATAATTAACAACTTTAGCAAAGTTGCAGGATATAAGATAAACCCATATAAATAATTAGCATTTCTTTATATGACCAACAAAGCCCAGCAACAGGTGGTAGAAAGATTAATTCCAATTAAAATAACTGTAGACAACATAAAAAACATGGCAGTATACCTGCCAAGAAAAACCCAGGAACTATATGAACACAATTATAAAACACTTTTCACACAATAAAGTAAAATCTAAACAATTGGAAAAATATCAATTGCTCATGGGTAGGCAGAGCCTATATGATAAAAATGACAATTCTACCTAAACTAATTTACTTATCCAGTGCCACACCAGTCAAACTACCAAAAAATTATTTGCTAGAGCTAGAAAAAGTGCATCAAAATTCATCTGGATGAACAAAAGGTCAAGAATATCAAGGGAATTAATGAAAAAAAGACAAAGGAATGTGGCCTAGCAATACCAGATCTCAAACTGTATTATAAATTGGTAATCTTCAATTGGTACTGCTAAGAAATAGAGTGGTGGATTAATGGAATAGATTAGGTACACAAGACACAGCAGTCAATGATCATAGTAACTTAGTGTTTGATAAATCCAAACACCTTAGCTTTTGGAATAAGAACCCACTACTTGACAAAAACTACTGGGAAAACTAGAAAACAATAGCACATAAACCAGGTGTAGACCAACTTCTCACACCATATACCAAGATAAGGTCAAAATGGGCGCGTGATTTAGACATAAAGGATGACACCATAAGCAAATTAGAAAAACAAGGAGTATTCTACCTGTCAGAACTAGGGGAAGAATTCATGACAAACAAGAGATAGAGAGCATTACAAAATGTAAAATAGATGATTTTGATTATATTAAATTAAAAAGCTTTTGTACAAACAAAACCACTGCAAACAAGACTAGAATGAAAGTAGAAATCTGGGAAAAAATCTTCACAGCAAGTGTCTCTGATAAAGGCTTAATTTTTCAAATATATAGAGAACTGAGCCAAATTTATTAGAATACTAGTCATTCCCAAATTGATAAATGGTCAAAGAATATGAACAGGCAGTCTTCAGATGAAGAAATTAAAGCTATCTATAGGCATATAAAGAAGTGCTCTGAATCACTTTAGATTAGAGAAATGCAAATTAAAATAACTCTGAGGTACCACTTTTACACTACCAGATTGTCTAATATGACAGAAAATGAAAATGATAAATATTGGAGGGGGTGGGGGAAAATTGGGACACTAATGTACTGTTGGTGGAGTTGTGAACTGATCCAACCAATTCTAGAGAGAAATTTGGAATTATGCCCAAAGGGAAAACAAACTGTGCATTCTCTTTGATCCAGTAATATCATTACTAGGTCTGTATCTGAAAGAGAACATAAAAAAGAGAAAAGGACCTACATGTGCAAAAATATTCATAGCAGCCCTTTTCATGGTAGCATAATATTGCAAATTGTGGGAATGCTCATCACTCTTCTAGGGTTGGTGATACAGCCCATTCTCATGAAACATGAAGTAAATAAAACTGGAAAAAACAAGTAAATAAGCAAATAAATAGAGTTTTATACACACACACACACACACACATATATATATACATACACATATTATATTATATTGTATTGTATTGTATAAACCTTGGGATATTATATATACCATGACAACAATGTTAATGGAAGCAAAAACAGGAATAAAATCTCCAAACTGAATGATGTGCAATTTATATGACTAAGCTTGTTTTTAAAGAAAAAATATATACATAAATATATACAAAATAAATACAACATAATTTAGAAGGGGAGGCACTAGCAACTGGAAGGATCAGAAAAGATTTCAAGTAGAAGGTGGTGTTAAATTTGAAGGAAACTAAGGAGAAATCCATGTCAGGCCTACCTGTACCTGAACAAGAAATCCCTTCTAGAACATGTCTAGTTAGTCTCTGTTTAAAGACCCCATTAGTATCCTTCTTCACTGTTGCAAAACAATAATTGTTAGAATGGATTTTTTGTTTTGTTTTGACAGTGTACAGAATGTTGGAATTGGAGTCAAGAAGACATGAGTTCAAACCTTGCATCAAACACCTAATACCTGTGTGACCTTGGGCAAGTTACAACTTCTCTCAGTCTAAGTTTTCTCATCTATAAAATGGGGATAATAATAGCACTGAACTCACAGGGTTATTGTGAGGATGAAATGAGATGACAAATGTAAAGCACATATAAACCATAAAGCACCATTTAAATGCTATCATTATTATTATTATATTAGCATCAAGACTAACTATACTTCTCTGCAACTTGTACCCATTTCTCCTAGTTATTTTCTCTACAGGTCAGAAGAATATTCTAATTTTTAATTCCTCATGAAGGACTTCAAATACTTAAAGATGGATATCATCTTCCCCTTAACTCTTCTTTTTTTTAGTCGGACAGCCAGTCAGTCAATAAATGATTATTAATTGTTTAATATGTGCTAGGCACTGTGCTAAGAGCTAGGATACAAAAAAAGACAAAATAAAGTCCCTGCCTTCAAGGAGTTTATAATCTAATGAAAGAAACAAGCACAAAAATATGTACAAAGAAGGTACATACACAATAAATAGGAAATAATTTAGAGAGGAAAGATTTCCTTCTTTGCTCCATTCTACAGCTTCCTGTGGAAGGAGGGATTTAAAGGAAACCAGGGAAGCCAATAAGCAGAGCTGAAGAGAGAAAGCATTCCAGCAATAAGGGATAGTCAGTGAAAATGCTTGTAGTTAGAAAATAGACAATCTTGATGAAGCAAGGAGGCTAGTATCACTGGATTGAAGTGTATGTGGAAAGGAGTGAGGTGTAAGAAGACTGGAAAGTAGAGGGTTGGGGGGGACTAGGTTATGATATCAAATTAGATGATGTTGGGAAAGTGCTTAGTATACTGGCTGGCACATAACAAGTGCTTAATAAATGTTTGTTTACTCCCTCTCCCCCTTCTCCAGGATAAATATTCCCAGATCTTTTAATTAAGCCTTATATGCTATGGCCTCCATTTTCCTCACCAGCTTGGTAATACTGTGATAGTGATAAATACCTGGAAGTGAAGATAATACTTCAGATGTGATCTGATGAGGGCTAAGTACATGGTACTATCATCTCCCTTCATCTGGGCACTACATCTCATTGGCCTCCTAAAGTATCATAAATTTTTTGCTGATAATAATCATTCTACTGACTTAAGGAGAGCATGCAGTCCATTATTACCCAAGAGATCTCCTTCACATGAGTTATTGCTTATTCATCCTTCCCTCATTCTTTATTTAAGATATTGATTTTTTTCAACCAATTTTTTACATTTATAGTTATTAAATTACATGTAAGAGGTATCATAGCATAGTGTATTCCTGGGCAAATCACCTAATCTCTCACTTCTCTAGGCAACTAAGACTAAAAGTTAAACACCAAGCATAGATGAGTTTCTGGTAAAATAAATATGAGAGGGAGAGCTAACACATAGGGTACTAGAATCAACATCCAGAAAGATCTTGACAAGATAGGGTAGACCATTGGACCAAATAGGAAAAGATGAAAATGAATAGGGATGAATGTAAAGTTTTACCCTTGATTTAAAAAAAATCTTCACAAATTCAAGATAAGAATCACACAATTAGACAAAAGCCAATCATCTCGGGGGTGGGGGGGAGATATAGGAATTTTAGTAGACTGCTAACTCAAGATGAATTAACTGTGTTATAAGACAGTCAAGAAAACAAATACAATGTTACATGACATTAAGACAGGTTGTATCCAGGACTTGTTGGTATTACTCTACCTTAATCAAATCCCATCCAAAGCATTGTGTTAAGTTCTGGTAACTATATTTTAGAAAGGATATTGTTAATCTGCCATGTCCAGATGAGTACAACCAGTATAGCTAAAGGCTTTGAGTTTATGCCGTAGGAGAATCAGATGAAAGAACCCAGTACATTTAGCCTGTAAAAAAAAAATAGAAAATGGAAGGAGGATATGAAAACTGTCTTCAAATATTTGAAGGATCATCATATAGAAGCAATGAATGGAAGTTATCAAAAAAAAGAGATAAGTTTAGACTTTATATAAGGAAAAATATGCTAACAATTAGAGTTATCCAAATATGGAATGGGCAAAGGCTTCTCCTTCATTTGGGGTCTTCAAAGCAAAGACTAGATCATTATTTGTCAGATATAGCATAGAAGGGATGCTTTCTCAGGTATGTGCTGGAATAAATGGTCTCTGAGGTCCATTACAACTCTGAGATTCTATGATTCTGAGACAAAATTATTGAGGCTACATCTCTCTACCCTGTTAACAAGAACAACATGAAACACTGTCAAATGATTTTCTAAAATCTAAGGTAAACTATATCAATAGCATTCCCTTCACCTACCAAACTAGTAACCCTGTCAAAACAAGAACAAAACCAAAATAGTCTGGCATGACTTGTTCTTAATGAAGCTAGGATTTGCTTAATGATTACTGTTTTTCAATCTACATGATCAAAGATCATCATTTTAATGAAACACTCTAAAATTTGGCTTGAAATTGTAAATAGGTTTGCTTGGTTATAGATTATAGACTCCCCTGTCCTTTAAATTTTAAAATTCAGAACATTTGTCCTTCTCCAGTTGTAATCATAGCTCTCTCATTTTTAGGATCCTTCAGAAATCTCTGGCGATGGCTCAACAATCATATCTACTATTTCTTTCAGAAGGTCACAGTGAATAGAGCACCAGGCCTAGAGTCAGAAAGACATGAGTTCAAATCTGGCCTCAGACACTTACTAACTGTGTGACACTGGGCAAGTCTCTTAACCTTGTTTGCCTCAGTTTCCTCATCTGTAAAAATGAGTCAGAATAGGAAATGGCAAAACACTCTAGAAAAGTGGAAAACCCCAAATGGAGTCACAGAGTCAGACACGACTTAAATGACTGAGCAACTAGCTTCTTTCAGAACCCTGAGATGTCATTGATCCATGCCTTGTACTTGAACTCAATGAGAACAGCTAGGTGCTCTCTTACCATGTCTTCACTTCTCTAGAATAAAACTATGCTAAGCACTTTCTTTTTATTCTGGACCTCCTAATCCAGAGATTGTTCAGCTTGGCAGAAAACAACAAGACAAGACCACATTTTGTGGTCTTGCCTTCTCTTTGTCTTCAGTTAATATACCATCTATCCTAATCACTCAGTTATTTGTTAAGCACCTACTGCATACTATGTACTGTGTAAGATGCTGGGGATTTAAGCACAGAGCAAAAAAAAAAACAATCTACTTGCAAGGAGCTTATTTTCTAATTGAGGAGATAACATATACATATCTAAACATATACAGCATAAATAAAAAGTGAATAAATATATAACACTACATGTATAATATATATGTTATTAGTTCAATACAAGGCATTGGGGGGGCACTACCAGTTGAGGTTTCAGGTAGAAGATGGTGCTAAAACTGCATCTTAAAAGAAGAGAGGGTCTTTACAGTGTAGAGGTAAGAAGGAAGTCCATTCCAAAGATGAGATGGGGATCACATGCCAGAGGCATAGAGATGGAATGCTACATGGGAGGAATGGAAATGAGATCAATTTATAGATCATAGAGTACAAGAGGAGAAATAATATCCAATAAGACTGGAAAGCTAGGTTGGGGCCAGGCTGTATAGCAATAAAAGCAAAACAGAAGAGTTTACATTTTGTCCCAGAAACAGAAAGAAGTCACAGGAGTTGAATGCATAGGGTAGTCACATGTTCATACCTGTGCTAAAGGAAAATTGCTTTAGCAACGATATGGAGAATGGACTTGAGTGGGAAAGATTTGATATGGGAGATCAATTAGACAGTAGTCAGAATAGTCTGTTCGAGGTGATGAGGGCCTGAACTAAAGATGGTACTTGTGTGAGTAGATTGAAATGGTGGATTGAAAGAGATGCTCAACATTGTACAATGATCTACTTTAATAGACTTAGCTCTTCTCAGCAATACAGTGATCTAAGACAATTCCAAAAGACTCATGATGGAAAATGCTATCCACATCCAGAGAAAGAACTACAGAGACTGAATGCAGATTGAAGCATACTATTCTCTCTCTCTCTCTCTCTTTCTCTCTCTCTCTCTCTTTCTCTTTTGTTTTTTTCTTTCTCACGGTTTTCCTCTTTTGTTATAATTCTTCTTTCACAACATGACTAATGTAAAAATGTTTAATACGATTGCACATGTATAGCCTATATCAGATTGTTTGCTGTCTTGGAAGGAGGGAAGTGATAGAGGGAGGGAGAAAATAATTTGGAACTTAAAATCTTATAAAAGTGAATGTTGAGGCGGAGCCAAGATGGCAGAGGGAAAGCAGTGACTTGCTAGAGCTCTCCCCCAAAGCCCTCCAAATACCTACAAAAATGACTCTAAACAAATTCTAAAGCAGCAGAACCCACAAAAAAAAACCAGAGTAAAACAAATTTCCAGCCCAAGACAACCTGGATGGCTGATCAGAAAGGTATATTGAGCCAGGCTGGGAGAGGAGCGCAGTTTGGCATGGGTGTGCAGGCCGCAGCGACCCTGGAGCAGGCCTCAGATGACTGAATCACAGGCAGCTGTGGCAGTTTCCAGACTTCTCAACCCACGAACTCCAAAGACAACTTAGAAGGTCAGTGGAAAAAGTCTGTGACTGTGGTGAGAGAAGAAGCTAGTTCTCAGCTGCCCAGAGGGAAGCGGCTGCCTTCTGAGCTTCCGGCCCACAGACTAAGGGGGAATCGAGTGGCTGATTAGAGGGAGATTGCAAGGATCTCTTTGCCAGGGCTGAGGCAGAGATCTCTTGCTTTGCCCATGGTTGGATCTGAGTCACAGTTCTGAGGGGTGGTCCTGGAGCAAGGAGGAGTGCTGGCGTGGTAGAGTTTGTTGTGGCAGTGGAGAGGAAACGCCTCGCCCCTTATCAGAGCACCTTGGAAGAACTGACATTTTTCAGGTCCCTAGAAGTGTCTCTGAAAACAGCTGCATAAAACCCCAAAGCTTGGGACAGTACACTCTCCACATTGGAAACAGTCTCTTACCTTAACAAAGAGTGTAAAACTCAAATAATTGGTTGGGATCATGAGCAAGCAGCGCAAAAAGAGTCAGACTATATTATCTTACTTTGGTGACAAAGAAAATCAAAACAAACAACCAGAAGAAGAAAACAAAGTCAAAGCTCCTACATCCAAAATTTCCAGGAAAAATATGAATCAGTCCCAGGCCTTGGAAGAGCTCAAAAGGGATTTTGAGAAGCAAGTAAGAGAAATAGAGGAAAAACTGGGAAGAGAAATGAGAGTGATGCAAGAAAATCATGAAAACCAAGTTGACAGCTTGCTAAAGGAGACCCAAAAAAATACTGAAGAAAATAACACCTTAAAAATAGCCTAACCCAAATGGCAAAAGAGGTCCAGAAAGCCAATGAAGAAAAGAATGCCCTAAAGAGCAAAATTGGACAAATGAAAAAGGAAGTCCAAAAGATTGTTGAAGAAAATACTTCCTTAAAAATTAGAATAGAGTAATTGGAAGCTAGTGACTTCATGAGAAATCAAGACATTGTAAAACAAATCCAAAAGAATGAAAAATTAGAAAACAATGTGAAATATCTCATTGGAAAAACAACTGACCTGGAAAATAGATCCAGGAGAGAGAATTTTAAAATTATTGGACTATCTGAAAGTCATGATCAAAAAAAAAGAAACTAGACATCGTCTTTCAAGAAATTATCAAGGAAAACTGCCCTGATATTTTAGAACCAGAGGGCAAAATAGAAATTGAAAGAATCCACCGATCTCCTCCTGAAAGAGATCCCCAAAGGAAAACTACTAGGAATATTGTAGGTAAATTCCAGAGTTCCTAGGTCAGGAGAAAATATTACAAGCAGCCAGAAAGAAACAATTCAAGTATTGTGGAAACACAATCAGGATAACACAAGATTTAGCTGCTTCTACATCAAGGGACCTCAGGGCATGGAATATAATATTCCAGAGGGCAAAGGAGATAGGATTACAACCAAGAATCACCTACCCAGCAAAACTGAGTATAATTCTTCAGGGGAAAAAATGGTCATTCAGTGAAATAGATGACTTTCAAGCATTCTTGATGAAAAGACCAGAGCTGAATAGAAAATTTGACTTTCCAATACAAGACTCAAGTGGAACATGAAGAGGTAAACAGGAAAGAGAAATCTTAAGAGACTTATTAAGAGACTGTTTACATTCCTGTATGGAAAGATGATATTTGTAACTCATGAGACTTTTATCAGTATTAGGGTAGTTGGAGGGAAAAAATTCTATGTATGTATATATATAGATAGATAGATAGATGGATAGATAGATAGAGGGCACAGAGTGAGTTGAAGATGAAGGGGTCATATCTGGAGAATAAAATTAAGTGGTGAGAGAGGATTATACTAGGAGAAGGAGAAAGGGAAAGGTAGAACGGGGTAAATTATCTCACAAAAAAAAAACCAGAAAAGAATAGGCTCTTATAGCGGAGGGGAACCTGGGGAAGGTGAGAGAAAATGAATCTTATTCTCATAGGATTTGACTTAAGGAGGGTATAACATACACACTCAATTGGATATGGAAATCTGTCTTACCCTACAGGAAAATGGGAGGGGAAGGGGATGAGAGTAGGGAGATGATAGAGAGGAGGGCAGATTGGAAAAGGGGGTAATCAGAAACAAATACTTCTGAGGAGGGACAGGGTCAAAAGAAAGAATAGAATAAATGGGGGGGTTAGGATTAAGGGAAATAGAGTTAGTTTTTCACAGCATGTCTACTATGGAAGTGTTTTGCATAACTGCACATGTATAGCTTATATTGAATTGCTTGCCTTTTCAATGAGGGTGGGTGGTGAGAGAGGAAGGCAGAAAATTTGGAACCCAAAGATTTAAAAACACATGTTTAACAAAAAATGTTTTCACATGCAACTGGGAAATAAGAAATACAGGAAATGGAGTACAGAAATCTATCCTGCTGTACAGAAAAAATAAAAGGGGAAGGGGGGGGAGAGATAGCAGGGAAAGCAGACTAGGGGAAGGGATATTCAGAATGCATGCCATCTTGGGGTGGGGGGAGGGGCGAGATGGGGTGAAAATTTGGAACTCAAAATCTTGTGGAAGTAAATGTTGAAAACTAAAAATAAACTGATTCTGCCATGTTAAAAAAAAAGTGAATGTTGAAAACTATCTTTACATGTAATTGGGAAAAACAAAATCCTATTAAGTGGAAGAAAAAAAGGAAAGAGATATTCAAAAAGTAAAAAAGGCAAGATTTAGCAGTTAATTACTATGTGAGATGATGAAGTCAGATGCTGAAAAGGTAGAAGCGATAGAGAAGTTTGGAAGACATGAGGTTTGGGGGGTGGGGAATAATATGTTCAAATTTAGACACTGTGAATTTAAGATGTCCCTGGGACATCCAGTTTGAAATGTCTAATAGATAAGTAGTGATGTATGGCAAAACAACAGGAGAAAAATTAATGCTGGTCTAATAGATATGGAGTCATCTGCATAGAGATCATGATAAATCCATAAGAACAGATAAAGTTACCAAGAAATACTGTACAAATGGAGAAGAGAGATGGATCCAGTACCAAATATTGAGAAACATATACAGATCAGGAGCATGAAATGGATAATGAGATTTAATGAAACAGAATTAATGACTGGAATTTAGAAGTCATTTGGCCTACTACCTTCATATTATAGCTGAGGAAACTGAGGCCCAGAAAGGTTAAAATGATTTGTTCAAAGTCAGACATGTCAGAAATGGCAACATTTCTTGCTACCCCCTAAATCATGTCCAGAATGGCAATTAATTTTATTATTTTTTTTACTTTTGAAGAAATGAAAAAAATCTTTAAGTCAAATCGAGAAGTTTATCAGCTACTCTGATTTTGGCAGAGAAAGAGCTTTAGTATTTAAGTTGCAGTCACTCATAATTACTATATCATAATTCCATACTGTGTTTGGGATGAGTCCGATATCTCTCATTAATTTCCTTCATCCTTCTACCCTGTTTGTAGTAGACTTCCACAAATATGATTTCTGTTTCTCCTTCCATTGATCTTTACCCAAATACTGTCCACTAGGCTTCTCCCCAACCTCTTATTACTTAATTTCTTCATGCAAATATATTTTCTTAATACGTAAGGCTACTCCACCACTGCTTTTATTCTTTTTCTCTGTTTTTGGAATAAGATATGTTCTTCCATAGTTATATTCTCATCATGAATTCCATCCCATCAAGTATTAGAGATGCCAAGGAGGCTGAATTTATCTCCTTGACTCAAGATCTAGAGTTTTCTACATTTTTTGCCATGTTTGATTCATACTGGTGTACCTTTGTGTATAGACATCTGAGGCCTTAAGCTTACTGCTGGCTCTTCTTTTTTTACTATCTCTCCAATTGCCAATGTTCTTAATCCTATTTTGTTCTTGTTATTCTGTGGTTTCTGGTTTGGTATGCATATGTGAACAATTTCCTCCCTAGCTCTCCATTTTCAGTTTAAAGCCTTTCTTATCAGATATATTTTAAAAGCTATTTCACTGTATAAGATCTCATAGAATTATAGAAATTGAAATTGGAAACAACTTTGGAGATCAATTACTACAACTCTTGCATTATACAGATCAGGAAATTGAGTCAGAGTTGTTAAGTGACTTGACTAAGAGACTTGAGATTCAGACTTAAGTTCTGTGATTTCCAAACTCAGTGTTTATTATTTCTGTTATACTTCATTTTCCTTATAGTAGTCATTTTCAGAATCATCTGAAACACAAAAATAAAACTGAAAGATGAGTTTACACTTACACAGCCTTTTTACTATCTAAGTGCTTTCACAATTATTTGAGGTATAACAGGAAAAGTTCTATTATCCTCATTTTACATATGGGGACGTAAGGTCTGAATAGGGTAAGTATTTTGTCCAATATTAGAATAAAAACAGAAACAGAATCAAAATAAGAATGAACTCAGGCCTATTGGCTCCTAGCCCCATGTTTAGTTCAGTAGACCACAATCTTTCCAGACAGCTATGTTAGACTAACAGTCATCATCAAATAGCAATGAAGTACCATCTACATCTGTTTGTAAAAAGGAGGAATATTGCCCTCATTTATTGAAACAATCATTGAGAGAGGGTGCACTGCAGGATTTCAAGACATGCCTCCCATGGTCATCCTTGAGATCTAAATTAGCTAGCACCAATATGGCTGGTCCTCCATACAGCCAGGACACAATATGGCCAGGATGTTATACACTTAAAAATAGTGCCAGGCCTGTTCATCCAAACAAATTTGTTGAAGGCAATTTGGCTGTTGTCATCAGATTAATTTGATAATGGCAGTCTTTTGCAGTTATCCAGGAGAAGGCAATTGTTGAGAACTCAATCATTGATATTTAGAAGGTGCTATATATATCTGGTGGTAGTTTTACAAATGTTCTACTTCACTATGCTTATGTAGAAGTGATCCAAATGTTAAATACCTCATTTGACTTGGAAGACAATGATGGTCAAATTGAAACCTTCACTGACTCTCCAAGCATTCTAGAAAGCTCTGGGCTCCCTTTAAGAAAATGTTATAATACATTTGCTTCAACTGAAAAATCTTCTGAGAATCAATTCTATCAAATAGAATCTTTAGAAATAAAATGTGATTTTCTGATAGTACATGAATTGTAAGATACTTAATTGGGCAAAGGTAAGGGCTATCTAAAATTGCCTGTGCTTTGGCAAACTTTTGCTTATTAAAAACAGGTGCAAACCTTTGCTTATTAAAAACAGGTGCAAGAATATATGTGTGAATTCACAGATGTGCCAAGACTATTATCTTGGCAATTGAAGATAAAGGATTCATTCTGAAAATTATATCTGTATAAAGTGAAATGGTAACCAATATGGATGACAGAAGTGAAATCTTCTGGAAATGCTTTCTAAATTACACACATGAGGAAATAAAGAGGACAAGCATAAGATTATTTCCTAGTAACCTAAATGTACATCAAGAATAATTGAGGAAGCGAATAGAAATGTGAGAAGTAAATACCTGCAATAAGGAAACCCACAGAGGAGAAAAACTAGCTTAGAAAAAAAATTACAGGGTTATAAAATTGAATTCAACAATTAAGAAAAGTGTTTCTCCATTATTCCTAGATTTTTTTGCAGCATTAAATAAAAAATAAAGGAAAAAGAAAAGCTGAAGTAGAAATAGCTTTACACAACTCTTTCTATGTAATTCATCAAGGACTAAACAACTATTGAGATTCCCCGATTCAGTGTTTATTATTTCTGCTATACTTCATTGTCCCTATAATAGTCATATATCAGAATCATCAGAAATACAAAAAAATGAAAGATTACTTTGCATTTCCATAACCTTTTTACTATCTAAGTGTTTTCACACTTACTTGAGGTATAACAGGAAAAGTTCTATTATCCCCATTTTGCATATGGGGAAAGTGAGGTCTATTGTGTATTTCCTATTGCTCAGACTCTAACTATCATGTGTAAATGGATAAATAAGTCCATCAACACAAATGTCTTGGACAAGTCCTGCTGATGATGCACAATGAGTTGTGTCCCCAGTGGACTAGAAGAGAGGATGCATCCTAGATTGTATTTGGGTCATTGCTCAATTCTTTAAATGATCTAAAGCTAATCTCTGACTCAAAAAACACATCTTTTAAAAAAAACAATTTTCTAGGTGATATTGTATGACTGTGAATCACGGAATGCCATTGCCTCCAAATGATCAAAATTATGGATGATGGAAAGGGCAATGAAGACATGCATGGTGGGGTTAAGTAGGTTGTGGCATATTAGTAAAATGACTTGCATGCAAGAAGTGGAGTGAAATACATATTACCAAGGATATGTACGACTTGAAAGGGAAAGGGGCTGATTAAATCTTGACAGCACACATACCACACTGGAACCAAAGAAATGTCAAAAGACTGAAAGGTAGGCCTCTAGCATTATGGGTAAAACTTCTATGTGGGATTTTGACTTATGGGAGAATTACATGATCCTCCCATATGATAATTCACAAGAATCACACATTCTGGTAAAATGTCATATTGTCCAAGTTCTTTCTCCAATATTTTATAGACAAGCTAAGTAGAGAATACCTCAAAGAAGACTATAGAATTGAAATGACTTGCCCAAGAGCCCATAGGAAAAGAATGATAGAGACAATACTGGAACCCAGATCTTCTAGCTCTCAATCCATTGTGTTTTCACAGTTTTCATAGTTCCCTCTCATTACAGGTATGAGGTTACATCTCTTTTAAATGTCCATTTCTTTCCTTTTGATGGGATTTTTGTAGGCAAAGGTCTCATGATTAGCTGTCAGTGGATCAGTTTCCCATGACATTTTAATCACTTAATGTAGATGAACAATAAGTAGATCCACAATACTGGGTATGGGGATGTAGAAGGAGCATTAATAGAATTTAGAAATTGTGGAATTATCCTTGGAAAGCTTATATTCTTGGATAGACAATCATTTGGGCACACATGCATTATATAGCCTGTTATTCCTTAAGATAAAGACAATACAAATTTATTTAAATATAGGGTTTTTGTTGGGGTTTTTTTTGTTCTTTGTTGTCCTTTAGTTAAGGTGAGTATGGAGGAATGAGGAGAAACACCAAAGAAGCAAAATGTCAAGCATAAGGAATCAGAAAAGCAAATGTTACAATCATTAAGAACTATACCTCAATCAGATAATCCATTGGAGTCAAGTATTTATAGACCTAAACAATACAATCTGGACAGCTATAGCTATGTAGGAGTCCAATCAGAAAATACCAAGTGAAAAAGCATTTCAATTACTTGTTCTCATTTGCAGCTACTAGGGTTAAGGTTCATTAGCTAAATGGACCATTGTTGCTGTTTTCTGCTTCTGGAATAGCCTGCGAAGAGCTGAATGAGAGAACAAAGACCCAAGGAGCAGTTGATGGGTTGTACAGTTCAGAGGAAGCACAACTGTGGTCTGGTCTGTGGTCTGAGCTCTCAGACTCTGTGGATGAACATCCACACAGCAAGAGGGCAGAAGCCCCAAGAGCATGGAATGATGTGTCATGTCCTCTTTCTAAAGGGATCCTGGAGCAATAGTCATTTCAAGGGAAAAGTTAATTCAGAGAGCAGTCAATTCAGCCAACTGAGACAGAAACAGATTAGGAAAGAATCCTTACTATGGCCAGTTATGACTTAGAGTGGGAAGTAAACTTGATAACTTTGGGAAAAAAGCAATTGAGGGTTATGTCCTCTGAATTAATGGAGATTCTGAGAATGATAGAGTTAGCAAGAACAAAGTAAATTGTATTGAGACAAAATGGTTACTGAAATGCTGAAATTTGAATGAAAATTGTTCTGAGCGTAATAGGATTTTTTTCCCTTTATTCCATTTTCATTTATCCCTCATTTATTCACAAATGGCCATCATATGCAAAATTCCAAAATAAATAAACATTCTGCAAAAATAATTGATTTTCAATTCAATTTCCATACACAAATAACAAGCTATAATGTAGTGTGATAGGAACAGCTCTAGAAAACAGACAAGCTTCATACAGATGCCTGTCTTGAAGGGATCATGCACAGTTCAATAGGATCAACTTGAAATCCAATGATCCTGTGATAATCATGATAATATTATGAAGATAATTATTCATTCATTTAACAACATTTATTGAGCACCCATAACTTACATGGCAATGAAATAGAAACTGAAAAGGATAGCAATACTGAATGCTTACTGAGATAATGTATGTGAAAGCACTTTGAAAAGTATGAAGGACTATAATGATAATGATGCAATCATAACCTATTGGGGGAAAAGCAACATGGTTTCTAAAAAAGTAAATCATGCCTGATTATTAACTGTGGGCAAAGAATAATTTATGATCATAATTTATTTAGACTTTCAAGCAGTCTTTGAAAAAATGCTATACCAAATTCTGTTTTTTTAAAATCAGTTAGCACAGGACAGGGGGAAATGTTTTGTCCTGTATAGGGGTGTGGCTTAGAAATAAGAAACAAAGTTCTAAGATGGGCAGGCATTTCTGTAGTTGGAGAAATGCTTACAGAAAACCTGGGTTTATTTAATATTTTTGTATATGACCTGAGGGTTTATATACAGTCAATTCTCAAGTTTTATCACTAATGCTAAATCCCTCTGGATAGTGAAATACCAAGTTGACAAGAATGAACTACCAAAAAAAAAAAAAACCTCACAAATTTGTTAGAGTGGGAAATAAGAGATCAATTTAGATGTAGGTATAAGTAAGGTAAAATATTTGTGGGGAGAGGATGGGGAAGCACATACTTTACATGTACAAGATGTACTCCATGTTACAAACAGGAAAAGAACATTGTAATCTGTTTTCAGAAGGCATCCTAGCTCTGATATTCACTAATTCAGTGATCAAAGAAAAGTCAATTAATCCCTATAAACCTCAGTTTCCTTATCTTTTGAGTAATTAATAATATATACTATCTACCTTATAAGATTATTGTGAGGAAAATTCTTTAAGTGTTCATCAACACTAAAGTTCATTAAAAGCTATGCAAATGTGATTACCATTAGTATTATTGGCCCAATGTTCTGATGAGGGCAAATAGTCCCAAAAGCTCCTAGTCATCATTTGAAAAGAAATGAAAATGAATTATTATCCCAAGATACTTATTCTTTTCTGGAATACTAGGAAATCTCATACCTGCATCATAATAAAGCTATAATGGATCCATAGAAGGGCAATTGAATGATGCTGAAGAGGGAGAGACATCTCCATTAGGACAGAGAAAACAAATTAGGACTTCTTAATTTGGAAAGAAAAAGGTTGAAAGGATATAGGAGCTCAGAATCACAGAATCAGAGTTGAAAGAAATCTCAGAGGCCATCTTTTTCTGAGCTGCACCTGCATAAAAATCAAGTGTCCATCCCAGTCTTTGCTTGAAGACCTTTAGTGAAGGGGAACCCACTACTCACCAAGACAGTCTATTCTAATTGGAAGTAGTTTAAATTAATAGGAAGATTTTCCTTTCATCAATCCTAAATTTCCCTCTTTGCAACTACAACCCATTGCTCCTAATTCTTCTGTTTGGCTCTGAGAAGAACAAGGGGGCTTCCACATGACAGTTCTTGAAGTTGTTCCAGTTCTCTCATGCCCAATTAAGTCTTCTTTATTCTAGGTTAAACATCTACATTTACTTCAAGTGATATTCATATGATGTGTTCTTGAGGCCATTTACCATCCTCAGCACCCTCTTATCATACTTTCCAACTAATCAATGTCCTTTTTAAAACACAGTGTCTAGGACTGAACATAACATACCTGAGATGATTAGACCAGGACAGAGTACATTGGGACTAACACTATGCTTTGTTTAAAGCAGCTTTAAGATTTGATAGCTTTTTTGGCTGCTGCAGTATACTGTTCTTTATATCAAAATTGTGGTCAAAGTTATAAAAAATGGAAAGTATAGATAGAGCAAACAGAATTGTTCACTATATTAACCATTGTAACTACATCATCATGATGAATAAACCAAAAAAAAAATCCTAGAAAGCACCTGAGACAACAAAAACATTATGTCTTGCCAAATGGATCAATGTAGAAGCCAAATACAACACAGATTTAGAAATAAACTCATTTGTAAAACTGTAGAGAGGAGGACGGTGGAATATCATGAACAATATCACCTCATAAAGCAGTGAGAAGCATTGGATAAGAAACCAAGTTGGCAGAAAACCTAGAAATTAACCCAAGAAAGCAAAGTCATTCTTAAACTATGAATAAAACTCTAGGGCCATCAAATGAACAAAAACAGAAAAGATCTCTAAAATTTTTTATAATAAAATCATTTTGGCATCAATGATAGAGGAGACACCACATTTGGATGCTGACATCACAATCACAACTGTGTTGCATAAGTAAGGAGAAATGGCTATACAGAAATGAAAAAAATGGCAAGAGCAGCAAAAATATATAAAGCAAGCACAAAGGAAGTTTGTGTTGAAGGTTATGTGATTTTTGAGGCCCAATTCCCAAGGTATCTGAAAGAGAAGGAAATATTATAGGTTCAGGAAAAAAATATTGGATCTTTCTATTACCAAAATCAGGAAGCAGAGAATATCTATAACTATTGAATTATATGTCTGCTTTCCCATCCATACAAGATGTGTTATGAGAATAATCTGCCAACATATTGAGATTATGACTAATGAAAGTTGGAGAAGGTAACAGAAAGACATTCAAAATGATATTAAATAACAGACTACATCTCTGGTTATATAGACAGATGGATAGATGATTAGATCAGTATACACACAAGATCACAGTAATCTTATTTTTTCTATTAAAAAGGATTTAATTTGGTGTAGAAAAATACCACATTAAATACTCTTTTCAAATTAGATGGATCCTATGCATATGCCAAGATTATACAAGATTCCTTGCATCTTGAGATGCAAGAACAGAGAAAACTTTGATTACCCTCTGATTAGAAACACCAAGGAAGGTAACGTTTGCCATTGTCAAAGAAAATGTCCTGGACAGACTTCAAATGAAAAAGTAGCTGCCCACAGAATGGTGAGGTCTTCCAGATACTTCTATTTACTTATGATGTTGCAGTGATTGCCTCAAAATCAAGAAAACTACTAAGCCTCCTAAGTGAGATCTATCATTACAAATACTTCTTTGTTAACTGTGTACATGGAAAATCCTTAGTGGATGAACAAAACCTTTTTCCCAGATTACTACATGCAGTTATATGGACAACTCATAGCACTAATATATCAGTAAATATATATTAAACTGACACCATAAATGGACAATGACAGATCTAAAAGTAAATAAGAAGAGGAAAGAGGGTCTTTGAGATACTTGTAGGGACCTTAGTGATCCCAGGCTTCTCTTGAAACAAAGATCCATCTTTGAAACTGTAATAATATTTAATAAATGCTTCAGTTTGTTCATTCATTATTCTAGTTTCACTATTCACTATTATTCATTCACTGTTCTAGCCTTGTGACTGAAGTAAATGAATGCCACTGTTGTCTTTAAAGTTGAAAACCACACAAAGGGCAATTGAAAGTTAAGTGGCAGGCACAAGTACATCACAGAATTGTCCAAAAGAAACAGGATAAAGGTTGTCATCAGAGGGATGTATGACCAGGAAACAAAGATGGATGAACCACAAAGAATAAAAGGTTATTAGTGGACAACTCACATACTGCACTGCTACCCATACAATGTCACACCTGCCAACAGGGTGGAGGATAGGGGAAGGAAGTATCATTTTGTGTGGATCTGCTGTAGAGGACTTATGAAAAGTAGAGAGTAGGGACAAGAATCTCCCAAGATTGAAACTTGGAAGGATTTCATTCTGTGCTTCTGAAGAGAGGGCACACACTGATGAGATCACAAATATATCAAAGTCTTACACATTTCTAGAGCTCTGGGAGTTCAAACTAGGAGGTGATTTCAAGAAAAAAAAATAAAGGAATCAGTATTTTTCCCAGTGTTTACTTAGGGTTGCCACTCCTCAGAAGTAATGCTGACAGAAAAGACAAATCTTTTCAAGCATGGTTTGGACAAGTTAATGATTTATAATAACTGGAAGGAACTACAGGTGGTTGGGAGACATTGCTAGCCTTCTGAAGTGATATCGTGAGGCTTGAGCCAGCTAGAGAGTATAGTAAATAGAGCACTGGACCTGGAGTCAGGAAGACCTGAGTTTAAATATAGCCTGACACTATCTAGCTCTGTGATCTTGAGCAAGTCACTTAACCACTATCTGCCTCAGCTTCCTCATCTGTAAAATGTGGATGATAATAGCACCTATCTCTCAGGGAAAGGTGCTATGAGGATCGAATAAAATGTTTGTAAAGCACTTTGCAAGCCTACAAATGCAACATAAACACTAGCTGGTACTGTTGTTGATTATTATTATTTTGCATTTCCAATATCTCCTTCACTTCCAACGTCAGAGAAATTACACTGATCTGAATGAATCATAAGTTTGAGCTGCTTTGGCGCTTCTTACATTTAGGGCAGCTAGGTGGTGCAATGGATAGAGTGCTGGTCCTGGAGTCGGGAAGACCTGAGTTCAAATGTGACCTTAGATGCTTATTAGCTGTGTGACCCTGGACAGGTCACTTTACCCTGTTTGCCTCAGTATCTGTAAAATGAGCTGGAGAAGGAAATGGCAAACTACCCCAGTATCTTTGCCAAGAAAACTTCAAATCGGGTCACAGAGAGTCATACACTGCTAAACAACTGAACATTTGTTTGTGCTCAGTATACATTTTTAGATCCCGTGATGGATCAATAAAGAGGGAGACATAGAAACTGTCATTGTGGAACTCATAATCTAGCCAAGAATATCAGATAACAAAAGCAGGTGGAAGAGAATATCTTACAAATTGCATAAAAAGCCTAAAAAATTCCAAGTGAGAAGTAATCAGGTTGAAGTTGTCTTGAGAAAGGATTGTTGATGGGTTAAGTCATAGCATAATAAATAGAAGGGACTTAAAGGTCATCTAGTCTAGGGAACTGAGGCCCAAAGACTCAGTGACTTGCCTAAGGTCACGCAGCTAGTAAGTGATAGAGCCAGGATTTGCCCTCTGGTCCTTTATTTCCAACTATAGCACTCTCTCTAACCACTGCATAGTGCCATTTCTTAAACCTTAGCTGAATGCTAAATGAAATCATCTAGAGAAGGCATGGTACAATGGAAAGAGTGTTGGATCTGGAATTAAAGGACCTCAGTTAAATCCCGACTCTGATAATTATCACCAGTCTGACCTTGGGCAAGTCGCTCAGTCTCTGGACCTGAGCTTCGTTATCTATAAGATGAGGACATTATACTAAATGACCCCTTAGGTCCTTTCTATTTCTAAAACTGTGACAGATATGGGTTTCTAGACAGAGGCAGGGACATAGTGTGGTCAGGAAATCAGCATGAGCAGGACACAAAGTAAAAAACATGGGAAAGGAGGCAGTAAGAACTCTAGTATGTTACCTAGAAGCATTGGAGAGTTTTGTATATAAACCACTCCAAAGATTACTTTGTTAAAAACCTAAAAGCTATTTCTTATTATAGACAGCTCTCAGTTAGCTGAAAAAATTAATGGTCAGTGATAGCACGAATAATTGAAATCTATAGACATCCCCCATACATCATTTTAGCCGATATTCAGTCAACCAGCTTATTGAACACCCACAGGGTGGATAGGACTATATAATAATTACAATGCTCTTCCCTACCAAACCTGCTGACAAGAAACAAAATTACCACATCTGATTTTCAGCTTCTTTTATTTGCCCTGTCCATCATCTGACAGAGTTGCTAATGAGCAATGACATGTTGAAAATGGAGGCAGACAGAGGGAGGAGAAGGAGGAAGAGAAATACAAGCCTTGGATAAACTGAAAATTAAGAGGCCATTCTCAAATAATTGAGACTTGATGATGACTATTTGCTTACATAAAAATCATCCAATTAATATATTTAATTATTCCTGTAATTTGTGAAAACCAATGTATATCTCTGAGAAATCTATTGCTTTCTAAGACTCTAAATTCTGAATGAGCTAACCCTCTGCATTTCTGGGATCTGCTTGGGCAGAGGGTGTTTACGTTCCACAATTCCTTACAGCATGTGCCCCACATTATTGGAACCACAGGGACAATTTTAAAAAATGTACACATACATACATACATACACATATATATGTGCGTATACATA
>NW_020954590.1:5680113-5707068 GCF_900497805.2 Vombatus ursinus
TACATATTATACAAATACATATACATTTATATACATAAATCACAAGGCTAGGGAGTAGACCACGTGGGTGTGGGTGTAAATCACAAGACTTGGAAGTAGAAATTTTGTAAAGAATGAAGGGATGAAGAAATCAGAAAAATTGGGGTGAGGAGGAAGAGTAAAAGCTAAGGCTGGGCTCCTGAGAACAGGGGGAAGCTTTTTGAGTTCTTTAACTCTGGAGTGTTAGAGGGAAAGGGGGAATGTCTAAGAGGGAAGAAACAGGGACCTAGCTGCTTAAGACTTGCCCTGGGATCAAAGAAAAGGAAAAAAAGATGATACTCTAAATTGGCCCTGGTTATCAGATTAGTATATAGTGATCAAGACAAATAGTTCATTCAAAAATTAGGATTACAGGGAGCAGCTAGGTGGCACAGTGTATAGAGCACTGGCCCTGAAGTCAGGAGGAACTGAGTTCAAATATGACCTCAGACCAAACACTTGACACTTACTAGCTGTATGACCCTGGGCAAGTTACTTAACCCCAATTGCCTAAAAAAACAAAAAAATAGGATTACATATGTACCTGGAGGGCCCTTCGCACTGTATTTTTCAGGAACTGAGTGTTGCGAATAGATTACATGAGAGCAAGTAATTCCAACAACTGTATGAGTACACATTCTTATATTGAATAATTATGCAATACAGTTCCACATCTAACTATGTATTCTGATCATATTTCCATTGACTATTTTATGTCATACGTGAAAACTCACCAATAATACCTGAGATATGTAATCCTTACATCAAATTTGTTTGACATTCCCAGCAATTCTGGCTAGTCCAAAAAGTTACTGTTACTGACAAGGAACCAACTGGGGATTACAATATTATAACATATGTATCCTTAACAGAAAAGGGTAAGAAGACAGACACTAGAGCTAAACAAGAATGTCAGGATGAATTGTATACCATCACGTAGGTAAAATGTGACCTTGTCTGTGGGGAGGCAACTCCAATTAAAATTTTGGACTGGAATTTCTGTTCACAAAGAAAGGTTGAAAATGAAGCTTTCTTAATCTATTAAACCCACTTGCCATAAAGAAAACTTGGGTTTGAAAACATTATCAATATCTTCAAGATTCTCTTTTTTAAAAGATTTTTGGGAGGAAGCTGTACTTTAAATGTTTGTATACACCCTCCTGATGGCATGGGTCCTCCTTGAGAATGAAGGACAAACAACAAGTAGTTGAACTTAACATGCCTCAAGCCAAATTAGCCCCTTGAATGGATTGTATTCAGCGACACTCATAGAAATAATTCTGTTGTTCAGAGTTGAATAGCTCAGAGAATAAGAATATGATGCTACTGAGGTCTAGGTTATATGATGAATCATTCCTATTACTATCTCTCATTTTTATAGAACAAAGTTTGCAAAAGTTTCCCCACAATAATCCTATGGAGTAGGGTGAGTGTTATTTTCCCCCTCTTATCAATGAGGAAACTAAAGAAGACTCAAGTACATTATGTTGATTAGATCACAATCACATGGCTACTAGGTACTTGGAACAGTATTTGGATTCATGTCTCCTAAATTCAAGCGTAGTGCCTCAGACCACCTAGCTGCCTCAAGAACGAGGCATGATTCTTGCCGTTGAGGAGTTTAAACTATAAGTAGGAAGCAATACTAATGTATCTGAGACATTTAGAGTATAATTAGGGACTATGTGTACCACATTATAGGTATGATAGAAGCTAGGATAAAGAAATCAGAGTGGTCAAAGAAGACTTCATTAAGAACATTGGTCTTGAGCTGCATCTGGATGGTTTAATGATATATGGACAAGCCCAAGAGGGAAGATAGAGGGAACATCATAAACAAAAGCAAGAGGCAGAAAGGCGAATAGCATATTTGGGAGTCAGTGAGAAGATCAACTTGACTGTAATAGAGTATGTATGGTGGTTTGTAATGGGGGAAAAGATTTATATAGTTAAAGTGGATAAGAATAGGGAAGATTTTTAAAGGCAGGCAGAGGCACACGGAATTAGCGTGAAAAACTATGTGAAACAACTGTACATTAGTGATAAAGGTGAAATGATATAAGTAATCTTTTAAGAAAATCAATCTGGCTGACATACTTGATGATTTAGAAGAATGAGAACCTGGAAGTGAAAAGAGAAACTAGAAAGTCATTTTAGCAATCCAAATATGGTATGACAAATCCTGGATTATAGTGATGGCAATGGCAATGGGAAGAAAAGGAAGGCAAAGTGGCATAATGATAATAGTATTGGATGAGAATCAGAAGATCTGGGCTTGAATACTAGGTATGCTGCTAACTAGCTCTAACTTTGGGCAAGTCATTTGGGTCTTAATTTCTCATCCATAAAATAAAAACATTAGAGAAGAAAATGTCCAAGTTTTTTTTCTAATTTTGAAATATTATGAGGATAAAAATCCAAGAGACATCATTGAGTAATGAATGAATGAAGAACAAAGCACTTATTAAGTGCTTATTGTGTGTCAGGTATTGTTATGGTGCTAGGAATACAAAAGTAAGTAAAACAGTCTCTGCCCTCAACAAATTTACATTCTAATAGAGGAAGACAACACACATAAAGGGGAGCTAGAAAATGATAGTAGACCATGCCAGACATGGTTTGGAAATGACTGGGAAGTGATGTGGAGCTACAGTTGACAGCAAGATAAAATGAAAGCACACCTATCACAGTGCTGAATCTCAATCAATCAATATTTATTAAGCACCTAATATGTGCCAGGCATTGTGCTAAGCACTGGGGCAGAGTACAAGGTTTTGGTGGGAGAGAGGTAATGAGAATGATATGATAGGTAGTGCAAGATCTAGAAAAGTCAAAAAAAAGTACTTCATGATAGATTAGATATAAAGGAAGAAATAAGAAGGATAAAATGACTCTAAATGGCCTAGCCTAGGATATGGAAACCATGATGATGCCAATAACAAAAACTGGATAGTTGGAAAGGAAGTTAATTTGATGGAAAAGGTGATCAGTTCAGTTTTGTAGTTACTAAGTTTGAGACAATAATGTACATCCAATTGCATATATTTATAGTTGTTGATTTCTGTCTCAGTAACATCAAATTCAAAAATGCCCATCCCTGAAAAAAAGGATAGAAAATGTCATGAAGCTGAGTAGAACATCCTTTGGGGAGAGCTTTGGACTTGTAATCAGGGGAAGCCTTGGTTTTAATCCAGTCTCTGACACTAGATATGTGATCATGGGCAAGTCACTTAATCTCTCTGAGCCTCAGTTCCCTCATTTATAAAACTGGGCTTGGAAAGCCTATTTTATAAGGTTGTTTTGAGGAGATAATGATGTATTTTGAGTGCCTTATAAAACATAAAGCATTATAGAAAGATTAGCTGTTGTTTAGGAGCCTAACTTATAGCCTGGCAACCCCATAAAATTCAAAGTCAAGATGACAGTTTACTAAGTGCAAGTAACATCCACTCTATCCTGTGGTTGTAAGTCACTATTAAAAACAGATCCAGATTCTTGAATAATGTCACCAATGTCACCTACATCCCCTATCCAACATCAAGTGGCAAGATAAAAATCACATGGAATGTCATTAGTCCTGGTTATCAAATCATCTGCAGCTCTTCTCAGTTGAGATTGATGTTTGTGGAAGATGGATGACACTGGCAAGGCCAACTGGGAATGTCTGACCTAAAGAAAAACTACACATATAACCAACCAATAGGGATAAAAACTTCATGGCATGCATTGGAAATTGCCATAATGATTTTTCATGAGGATGCAGATATTTTTGAAGATAAAGTATACTTGTTCACTTGAGAAGTTCAAAAGATGGTGGTTTCTATGTGTAAACTAATAAAAAAATTACTGAATCAACAAACATTTATTAAGTATCTATGCAGTGCCAGGCACTGAACTTGTTGATAATATTAGGCACCAATAATACAAATACAAAAACAAAACAGTACCTTGTCTTCAAGGAGCTTACTTTCTCTCAGAAGAGACAAAATTTACACATTGAAACATATAAAAATACAAGATATTGGGATGGAGAATCTGGTGGGATTAAAAAAAGTTTCATGTAGAAGGTGGTATTTTAGCTAAACTTTGATTCAAAGAGGTAAGGGTGAGGAAGAAGTTGTTAAAGTCAAATACAAAAGCGCAGAGATGAAATATTGAGTGTTAGCTGTGAGAAGCAAGAAGGCCAGTATGGCTGGATTGCAGTGTGTTTGTCGAAGTAATGTATAAGTAATCTAGAAAGGTTGGTTGCATTTTGATTGTGCAAGGCTTTACATTAATGAGTCCAATATAAGAAGAACTACTCCCATGCTACTTTTGTTTTTGCAATTTCAGTTGCAAGAAAACTTGAAAACAAAGGAAAATTCAACTAACAGCGTAACTTTTGTGGGGAAAGGGGAGAGGGAACAATATTAGAAATAAGATAATTTCCAGAATCTAACCAGAATCCTTTCTTCAAGGGAAAGAAACCAGTACATTTCCCCAAACTAACTAATTCTGACTAATAATTAATTCTAACTAATAAACAGTGGTATCTACTCGTTCCATTTAGATATCTAAAACTATATTTACTGTTATTGTTGCTTATTCGTTTCAGTCATGTCTGACTTTTTGTAACTGCATTTGGAGTTTTCTTAGAAAAGATACTTTAGAAGTTTGCAATTTCCTTCTCCAGCTCATTTTACAGTTAAGGAAACTGAGGCAAACAGGGTTAAATGACTTGCCTAAAGTCACACAGATAGTCAGTGTCTGAAGCCATATTTGAACTCATGAACATTAGTCTTCCTGACTTCATGCCAGGCAATCTATCTGTTGTACCACTTAGCTGCCCAAGTTTATAAAAAGACACACATTTATACAACAGTCTATGAGACATAGCAGGCCTTCCTCTCTCAGGGTGTAAATTGAATGGGTAGAACGGGAAAAATGAAATTTTGGGACCTTTTTAAAAACTATAATTTCATTTTCTGAATAGTCACCATAATAAAAAAGACATAAATGTAGCCCTACATTCATGTGATTAAGCCATTTTAAATCAAGTTGAACTTTGAGAAAAGAAACACACAATAATTTCCAGGATGATTCTCTTGTTTAAAATCATTATAGCTATTTTCTGAACAGTTTGTAATTAAAAGAGTTTGCTTGTGCCTAGTGGCTTAAAAATGATATTAAACTGACTATAAGGTTTCTTAGTCATGGTCCATATTCTGAGTTAACTTTCAATTTATACTTTGCTAATAGTGTAAATGACATTTTCTGCTTTATGGGGAAAAAGATTAGATAGACAGACAGACAGACAGACAGATAGACAGAAATAATAAAAATGTGTCCATAATATATGTGTAATTGTCATATGTGTACATAGATACATGTGTACATATACATACATATGATATACTTAATATACATGATGAAAGCACCATTTTCTTCCTCTGCTTCCATAAACCCATCACTGAATTCAAATGCTGCTGTCACCTGCCTTTGCCACTGTGACAGCTTAACACTCCCACCCCAATTGCATCCATAGGCCAGCTGGCTGATAGTGCTGCTTGTGCCAGCCCACATTTTCTTTTCAATGGAATGGAGCCATCATTACTTGCAGTAATAGCTCCACTGGCACATCTGGGCCGTTACAGGCAAAACAACCCCCAGTTGGCTTGCATATGGAAACAGGGTAAGGAAGAGAGAAGTGTGCTGGTCCCAACAGCAAAAACAGGTGGCGATGTAGATTGGGGGCTCAGGTAGGATTTTAAGGATTAAGTGTCAGGTTGTATTATTCCAAGTTTGTGAAAGCCTGAGCTGCCCCAAATGGCCTCCCAGGTAACCTTTACTTTTCCTCCTATCTCCTGGTTGTCTTTTTCTTTTTTTTCAAGCCAACCTGTTCATTTTAGAAGATAAAATTGGCCATTTTTTGTGCTCTATGTATTGCAGTAGAGCTGACACATTAAAGATGTCCAAGTCATCTTTGAGAATGTTAAAAAGTGGAAGAGAATTAGACAGAATGAAAAAGAGAAATAATATTTCTTCTGGAAATGTCAATAGAAATGTTTATCACAGAATTGGAATAAACTTCAAGGGTCATCTAGTCCAACATGCAGCTAAAGGATAATAATAATAATAATAGCAACTATAATAATTAGTATTTATATTGTGTTTCTGTTATCTTCACAACAACCATGTGAGGTTGTTGTTATCCCCATTTTACAGATGAGGAAACAGAGGCTTAGAAAAGTTAAGTATCTGAGATAGGACTCAAAATCAAGTCTTCCTTACCCTTTTAGTCGAATGCTCTATACACTGTGCCACTTGAACTACCTTCTACAATAGATCTGACCTTGGCAAACCAGTACTGACTCAAAGACCTCAATGTGAGTGGGCACCTGTGCTCTCTTCTATCATGATTCAATTAGCTGTAATATTAGTTTACAAAATAGCAAAAAGCAGTGGGAGAAAAAAACAAATTTATAGAGAACATAACAGGGGACCAACCAAATGTCTTAAGGGCATTTAAGGAAGAAACTGGCAAAGAGACAACAAACATGAAAAATCAAAAAGTTTTGTCAGATTTTCATAACAAACACTTTCTTCTGTCAGTTAGAATGTAACTACTACATTTGGACACTAACACCACAGTCTCCAGTGCACTGCACTAGGAAGTGGAATTAACACGAAAGAAAGCAAAGCTGAGAAGAGAGAAGAATTGGACTAGGGAAAAATATCCACAGAGACTGATGCTAGAAACAACACAATTCTGGTAGTGTTGCAGGTGTAAGTCTCAACATCTTTGAAAGAAGATAGTTCACCAAATGTTTGGGGAAAATCTTAAACTTGATTATTATAATAAAAAAGTGACTGAGAAAATATCAGTAACTATTGACTCATCTACTTGCCCATTTCTATGAAAGTTTTAAGAGAAAAGGCAAAGTAAGCAGATGAGTCAATAGTTACTGATGTTTTCTTTTTCTCTTCTTTTCTTTTTTTTTTTTGAGGCCATCCTTGATAAACATATATGAAGGAAACAGGAAGGCTTTCACATCCTGTAGTAGATAGTTTACACAATTGATGGAAAGTTGTACAGAATACAAAAGTCCAGTGTGCTTATTGTTTTTTGACCATTCAAAAGTATTTGGTTCAGTTGCACAAAATGTCGCCTCTCTAGTCATACATCAATATGATAATGGTCCCTTGACATATGTAACAGAAGAAACAGGTCAACCATCCTGATGATGATTGTCATGTGAAGCATTGATTAGATATATATTAAGTAGTGTTTGACACTGACATAGACAAGGTCCAGCAAAGAGTCAAAATGGAAATAGGATTCTCTAAAATGGACGACTAGGTGGCACAGTGGATAGAGCACTCGGCCTGAAGTCACGAAGACTCATCTATGTTACTGAGTTCAAATCAGATCTCAGACACTTAATAGCTGTATGATCCTGGGAAAGTCACTTAACTCTGTCTCGGTTTCTTCATCTGTAAAATGAGCTGGAGAAGCAAATAATAAACCACTCTAGAATCAGACACAATTGAAACGACTGAAGAAAAACAACAACAAAATGGTTTGGTCTTCCAGGTATGTCAATTTGTGGGTGAAGTGACTGTAACAAGCCCTAGAACACTTCAGAACCTTATAAATGAGACTCATATTCTTTCAGAATCCCTGTCTACCTAACCATTAAAAACAAAATTAAAAGGATTTTAAAAAATGCCTATTTTCCAGTGCTGGCCCACTAATCTCTTAAATAAGCAATGCAAATATAAAATGAACTGAGCTGAGAATTGAATAGCAGGAGGAAAGATTCCTGGAATACACTTGTACAGTGCTTTATTTCATCCCAAGTGTCTTCCTAAACAAAAGGTCTATCTTTTTTAACATCAATATACCTCCATTGAAAGGTAATGTGATGAAGGGAATAATAGAAAGCTGGTCTTGAAGCCAGAAAGATCTGAGTTCAAGTCCTGCTTTGGACACATGTAACTTTTCCCCCTACTTTTAAAAAGTTAAATAATGTTAAAATTAATTATTCTTTGAATATTTGATAGAATTCATTTATAAATCCATCTGGTGTATGGTTCTCATCCTCTCATTTCAGAGTTCATTTTTGGACTGGTCTAAGTATTTTTTTGAATTGAGCTATTTAAATTCTCAATTTTTTTGGTCTGATAATTGAGGTATCTTATATTTTGTAAAATTTCCTACATTTTAGTTAAATTGTCAGTTTTATTGGTATATAGTTGGACAAAATAGTTTCTAATAATATCCTTTATTTCTTCTTTTGTTATGAATTCTCCTTTTTTAAATATTTGATGCTAATAATTAGTTTTTCCTCTTTTTAAAAAATAGAGTAGCTAATGATTTATCAGTTTTATTATTTCTTTCCTTAAAACTCAGCTCTTATTTTTGTTTATTAATTTAAGAGGAATTATTTTGTTTTACATTTAAAAACATATTTTCTGATTTTTAAAATTTATACTATGATTTTTAATTGGAATATTTTATTTCTTGGTTTTCTAGGATTTTTTCAATTGCATGCCCAATTCGTTGATCTATTCTTTTTTTTGTTGATGAAAATGTTTAGAGACATACACTGTAATCATGCAAAACACATTTCCATAGTAGTCATGTTGTGAAAGAAGACAGAGACTGAAAACAATAAAGTGATGAGTAGTATGCTTTGATCTGCATTCGAACACCATCAGTTCTTTCTCTGGAGGTGGATATAATTTTTCATTATGAGTCTTTTGGAATTGTTTTGGATCCTTGTTATTGCTGAGAATAGTTGAGTCATTCAGAGTCAATCATCATTCAATATTGTTGCTACTGTGTACAATGTTCTCCTGGTTCTACTCACTTGACTTCAGTTCATATAGGTCTTTCCAGGTTTTTCTGAAATCATCCTTTTGTCATTTCTTATAGCACAATACTAATCCATTACAATCATATACCACAACTGGTTCAGCCATTCCCCAATTGATGGATATATCCTCAATTACCAGTTCTTTGCCACATGAAAATAGATGCTATAAATATTTTTGTTCATGTAGATCCTTTTCCCTTTTTCATGATCTCTTTGGAATAGCAACCTATCAGTGGTATTGCTGGATCAAAAGGCATACACAGTTTGGTTGCCCTTTGGGCATAGTTCCAAAATGTTCTCTAGAATAGTTGGATCGGTTCACAACTCTGCCAACAGTGCATTAGTCTCCCAATGTTACCATTCATATTAACCAATCTGATAGGTGTGTGAGGTGGTACTTTAGAGTTGTTTTATCTAATCAATAATGATTTACAGCATTTTATGTAAATATTGAAAGCTTTGATTTCTTCCTCTGAAAACTGCCCATTCATATCTTTGACCATTTGTCACTTGGGAAATGACTTGTATTTTTATAAAATTGACTCTGTTCTCAATATATTTGAGAAATGAGGCCTTTATCAGAAACACTTGCTGTAAAAAATTTTTTCCCAGCTTTCTACTTTCCTTCTAATCTTGACTGCATTGGTTTTGTTTATGAAAAAACTTTTTAATTTAATATGATCAAAATTATCAAGTTCATACACTGTAACATTCTTTATCTCTTGTTTGGTCATAAATTCCTCCATTTTCCATAGATATGACAAGTAAACCATCTCTTGCTCTCCTAATTTGTTCATGACATCACCCTTTATGTCTAAATCATGTACTCATTTTGACCTTATCTTGGTATACACTGTAAGATATTGGCTTATATTTAGTTTCTACCAAACTGTTTTCTAATTTCCCAGCTTTTGTCAAAAAATGTGGTCTTGTCCAAAAAGCTTGGATGTTTTTATTTATCAAACGCTACATTACTATGGTCATTTACTACTGTGTCTTGTACAGTTAATCTATTCCACTGATCCACCACTCTATTACTTAATCAGTACCAGATTGTTTTGATGATTACCTTATAATATAGTTTGAGATCTGGTACAGCTAGGCCAATTTCCTTAAATTATTTTTCTTCTGTTCTTCCAGGTGAATTTTGTTATTTTTTTCTAGCTCTATAAAATATTTTGGTAGTTTTATTGGAATGATACTGAATAAGTAAGTTAATTTAGGCATAATTGTCACTTTTGTTATATTGGCTCAGCCTACCCATGAGCAATTGATATTTTTTCCGGTTGTTAAGCTCTGACTTTATTTGTGGGAAAAATGTTTTGTGTTTGTGTTTATGTAGCTTTTGGGTTTGTCTTGAAAATAGATTCTCAAGTATTTTATATTGTCTATAGTTATTTGAAATGGAATTTCTCTATCTCTTGCTGTTGGATTTTGTCAGTAATATATAAAAATATTTATGATTTGTGTGGGTTTATTTTGTATCCTGCAACTTTGCTGAAATTGTTAATTATTTCTAGTTTTTTAGTTGATTCTCTTTATACTCTAAGTGTACCATCATCTGCAAAGCATGGTGGTTTTGTGTCACCATTACCTATTCTAATCCCTTCAATTTATTTTTCTTCTCATCATTATTGCTAACATTTGTAGTGAAATATTGAATAATAGTGGTGAAAATGGGCATCCTTGCTTCACTCCTGATCTTATTGGGAAGACTTCTGGCTTGTCCCCATTACAAATAATGCTTGCTTATGGTTTTAGATACTATTTATCATTTAAAGGAAAGCTCCATTTATTCCTACTCTTTCTAGTGATTTTAATAGAAATGGGTGCTGTATTTTGTCAAAAGCTTTTGCTGCAGCTATGGAGATAATTATATATGAGTTCTGTTGTTTTGTTATTGAAATGGTCAATTATGTTGATAGTTTTCCTAATATTGAACCAGCCCTGCATTCCTCATACAAATCCCTGGTCATAATGTATAATCCTTTTGGTACATTGCTGTAATCTTCTTTCTAGTATTTTATTTAAAAATTTTACAACAATATTCATTAAGGAAATTAGTCTATCATTTTCTTTTTCTGTTTTTACTCTTCCTAGTTTAGGTATTAGTACCATATTTGTAACACGAAAGGAACTTGGTAGGATTCCTTCTTTGCCTATTTCCAAATAGTTTCTATAGCATTGGAATTAACTATTCTTTAAATGTTTAGTAGAATTCACTTGCCAATCCATCTGGTCCTGGGATTTTTTTTCTTAAGGAGTTCATTGATAATTTTAAAAAAATTTTTCTAAAATGAGGTTATTTCAGTATTTTATTTCCTCTTCTGTTAATCCTGGCAATTTATACCTTTTAAAAATATTCATCCATTTCACTTAGATTGTCAGATTTATTGACACATAATTGGTCAAAAATAGGTCCTAATAATTGCTTTAATATTCTTTTCATTGGTGAAAAATTCACCCTATTCATTTTTAATACTGGTAATTTGACTTTCTTCTTTTTAAAATCAAATCAATCAATGCTTTATCTGGTTTTTTTTGTTTTTTTCCCATAAAACCAGCTCTTAGTTTTATTTATTAGTATAATTTTTTACTTTCAATTTTACTAATCTCTCATTGGATTTTCAGAATTTCAAATTTGGTGTTGAATTCTGGATTTTTAATTTGTTCTTTTTCTACTTATTTTTAGTTGCTTGACCAATTCATTGATCTGTTCTTCCTCTATTTTATTGAAGTAAGCACTTAGAGATATAAAATTTCCCCTAAGTACTGCTTTAGCTGCATCCCATAAATTTTGTCATGTAGTCTCATTGGTGTCATTCTCTTTAATAATTTTTTATTGTGTCTATGACTTGTTCTTTGACCCATTAATTTTTTAGGATTAGATTATTTAGTTTCTAATTAATTTTTAATCTATCTTTCCACTGCCTTTTATTGAATGTAATTTTTATTGTGTTATGATCTAGAAAGGATGCATTTAATATTTCTGCTTTTCCACAGTTGATTGGGAGGTTTTTTATGCCTCAATACGTGTCAATGATTGTGTAAGTGCCATATGCCACTGAGAAAAAGGCATATTCCTTTCTATCCCCATTCAGTTTTCTACAAAAGCCTATCATAACTAACTTTCTAAAATTCTATTCACTGCCTTAATTTCTTTCTTGTTTATTTTGTTTAGATATATCTAGTTTTGAGAGGGGAAAGTTGAGGTCCCCCACTAGTATACTTTTACTCTTTCCTCCTGTAACTAATTTAACTTCTTTAAGAATTTGGATGCTATACCACTTGGTGCATACATATTTAGTATTGCTATTGTTTCATTGTCTATGGTACCTTTTAGCAAGATGTAGTTTCCTTCCTTGTCTCCTTTAATTAGGTCTAGTTTTGCTTTTGCTCGAGATCATGATTGCTTTTTTACTTCAGCTGAAGCATAATAGATTCTGCTTTACTCTTTGCATGTATGTTTCTCTGCTTCAAATGTGTTTCTTTAAAAACAACATATTGTAGGATTTTGGTTTTTAATCCACTCTGCTATCCAATCTCATTTCATGGGAGAGTTCATCCCATTCACATTCACAGTTATGTTTACTAGTATTTCCTCCATCCTCCTCCTCTTCTTCTTCTTCTTCTTCTTCTTCTTCTTCTTCTTCTTCTTCTTCTTCTTCTTCTTCTTCTTCTTCTTCTCTCTCTCTGTCTCTCACTTTCTCTCTCCTATCTATACATTTCCTCTATCTTGGTTCCACATTCCACTTTTGGTCCTATTTGTCTATATGTTAAAGGATCCCTCATTATTATAAATTTATTTTCTTTTTCTTGTAACTCCTTTTCCTTTTCCTTTAAATATTTAGATGCTGTGCCATTGTTAAATATTGATATCAATTCATTACTAAGGTATATTTCAACATAATATAATTTTCCTATTTATCTCTTTTAATCAAGTCTATTTTTGCTTTTACCTTGCTGAGATAATGATTTTTAGAGTTCAAAATATTGCTCCAGCTCCCTATTTTAACTCTGTGAATCTTTATATTTCAAGTGTATTACTTGTAAACAATTTATTTTTAGATTTTGCTTTCTAATTTATTCTATTATATTTGGTTTTTGTGTGTTTATTCCATTTGCATTCACAGTTGTTATCATTAATTTTATATTTCCTTTCATTCTGTACTTCTGTACATTTTTTTCTTTTAATAAAAAAGAGGTTGCTATGAAAGGAGTGTGCTCAACACCAGCGCTTTATATATCAAGCAATCTTCTATTCCTGTGGCCCTCTTTTCTTGTAAGACCCCACACAGATGGTTTGTTGTTGTTGCTGTTGTTATTGTTTAGTCTAGACCTATAATTTCATCAATGTAGGAAAGTTGCAGTATGGAACCATTAATGCAGATTTAGCATTTATCTGTAACATAGGTTTAGTAAGTTTCATAAAACACTGAGGGATTAAAATACTTGCCTATGGTCAAACTGCAAGATGTGTCAGAAACAGGATTTGAACCTCAAACTTCTTTACTCTGAACCCAGGACTGTTCACTCTAACATGGTGAATCTTTTACTAGATTAATTAACAAATTAGTTCTCCACTTGCAAGGATCAGGATCCTGAGATAATAGAACACAGGACAAATCAGTTTTGCTGAAAAGGAAGGAAAGTAGAATTTAAAAGTATGTAGTACTGTATAAGAATAACAAACTTAGGTAGGGCCAGTAATAGGAGTGGGAATATTACAAAAACTAAGGGATCCCATTTTATACCCAATGAGTGCCTCATGTAGTCAGGCTGTGCAAAGGAGACAGGATATCACAAAACACAAACTTCCCACATCACAATTCTGACCCTGGGACTTAAGGGCCAATTCAAAGTTGGAGTGGAGTGTGTAAATGGGATCTTGGATATAGTTTTTTGGTGTTTTATATCCTAAAGTCTCTAGAATCTGTATTCTGTCCTTCTTTGTGGAGAGGGAGTATTCATATTAAACAGAGGTTACAAAATTGTTGAGCTCCTTAGGCCCATGACTAATGCCATCTCTGACGGACTGGTTGCAGGTACAGCAAGACCTTAATAGCCTAAAACATCACAATCTAATAGGTCTCTTTAGAAGGAATTATTGCTTGATTTCAGCTATGGCTTATTACAAAAATCCAATTCACTCACAATATAGAAAGCAATATTTTTGGTCTTGTAAACAGCTTGACTGGTAAATGTCGGAGAAGTGCTGGCAGCAAGCACCTACCTTCAATATTTTGATTAGTTCTGCTCAGCTTGTAGCATCAGTTTGACTGAACGTAAGATTGCACACATTAACTAGAGCAATGCCTTTACAGTGACTTGGCAATTATTTAGCCATTATGTTTGGTCCCTGAAACTTGCAACCCTTACCAAATAAATATTTTAAAGAGATTGTTTTGAGATCACAACAGTTTCATCCCTGAAAAAAAGTTGCTGTGAAAAAAAAAGTGGCATAGTTGAAAATATAGCTCTTTCCCATGGAAGAACTATACTTGAGCAGTGGTCAGCATCCCCATAATCAACAAAATCCTCAAATAGAGGATAACCTTCAACAGTCCAAATATTAATCCAGGATGTCAAGACAGGTCAACAACTCATTTATTAAGTGCTTATTATGTGCATGGCACTATATTAAGCTTTGGAGATACAAATAAAAGAAAAAGGAAAGATAGTCCTTCACCTCAAAAAATTTACATTTTAATGGGGAAAGAGAAGAGAAGAGAATAAGAGTTTATTAAGCACTTACTAAATGCCAGGGCATTATGTTAATTAACCCTTTCCAAATATCTCATCTGATCTTCACAACAACCCTGTGAGTTGGGTGCTTTTATTTCCCCATTTTACAGTGAAACTGAGACAAGCAGATATTAAGTGACTAGCCCAGAGTCATACAGCTAGGAAGAGTATGAGACAAGATTTGAACTCAGGACTTCCTGACTGCAGGCTTGAGCTTTATCCACTAAAACTACCTGGGGAATTACTAGAAACTATCTGAGGAAAGACAATACATAAAAAGGAGTTGAAAAGTAGGGGGAGAAGGAAAGACAAGGATGTCTGGAGAATCAGAAGCAGATTTCAGGGAGGACTGATCTTGTTTCTTTCCTCAAAATGGAGGTTCTAGTAATAATTCATCAATCAGAGAAGGAGGTCAATGGGGCAGAGGGACATTCCAAGGAGAGAAGGCCACAGAAGCTGAAGGAACATAAATATTTCAAATCTGGAAACAACTCATAGATATTAGTACAAACTTTCCAGATGGGGAGTAAGCAATAAATCATTATAACTGTCCCATATTTGCCTTCACACAACCATAAAATAGAGCCCCAAAACAAATCCTGGAATAACAGAATTAGCAAAAAGATGGAATGAAATAATCTTTTAACCCAAGAAACTTGGAAGATCACCAAGAAATTTCTGTCTCAGGCAAAAGGGGAACACAGTCCAGAACAGGAAGTGTTCCAGTAAGGCAGTAGCAAGCCCCACTTCAGCCAGAAAACCAGTAAAAGATCCTGAGCCCCAGTGCAGTGGAGCAGGCAAAGCCCAACACCAGGAGCCTCCACGTGCCTCAGCATAGAGAGAGAAACAGGCAGACTCCAGCTCCAAGAATTTCCCACATGCTTCAGCATAGCCCTGAGCAAGCAGGCAGCCACCAGAAGCCAGACAGCCACAGGGTTCAGTGTAGCCCCAGGGAAATGCAGAAACACCCCATTGCCCTCAGCACAGGTCAGACACCAGCACTAGGAGCCCAGTTGGGCACCAGGTAAGCTGCTAGACCCCTATGGCCTCCAGCATCTCCAGCCACCTTCCCCTCACCCCCTCAGTACCGCACCAGACACAAGGGTCCCCTGTGGGCCTCAAGGCAACATCACTACAGCACCAGGTAAACAGCCAGGTCCTGTAGACATTGGTACAAGAAGCCTAAGACAGTGCCCCTTCCACCTTGGAAATAGAGCTCAAATTTAAAAGAAAGGAGAAAAGGCCAAAAAATATGAGTAAACAACAACAACAAAAAGAATCTGACAATAGAAAGTTATTATGGTGGGAGGGAAGATCAAGACACAAACTAGAAGAGGACAACAATGTCAAAACACCTGTGGGCAAAATCACGAAGAAAAATAAGAATTGGGCTCAAACCCAGAAAGAACTCAAAGAAGAGCTCATAAAGTAGCTTAAAATTGTATATGAGAGGTAGGAAAAAAAATTGGGGAAAGAAATGAGAGTGGTGCAGGAGAATTATGAAAAAAAAAGAGTCAACAGCTTGGAAAAAAGAAAATAACTGCTTAAAAAGTATAGTTGGCCAAATGAAAAAGGAAATATGAAAATCCACTGAAACAAGTTCTTCAAGAGGATAATTGGCCAAATGGAAAAAGAAGTACAAAAGATAACTGAGGAAAAGAACTCCTTAAAAGTTAGAACTGGGCAAGTGGAAGCTAATGACTCTATGGGATATCAAGAATCAATCAAACAAATTCAAAAGGACAAAAAAATAGAAGAAAATGTAAAATGCCTCACAAGAAAAACAACTGACCTAGAAAATAGATCCAGGAGAGCCAGTATCAGAATCATTGGACTACAAGAAAGCCACAATCAAAAGGAGGACCTGGACAGTAAATTTTGAGAAATTACCAAGGAAAATTGCTCTGATGTCCTGGAATTCTGAGAAGTCTTAACTTAGAAAGCCTAGTTAACTGACACAGCATGTGTTATCTGAGAATCATCCTACTAAGTTAACAGATTCATTGCCAGAGAATAGACCATTGAGTAATTAATACTTTTTGGTAAAAGAAACTCATTGATCTGTCTTCTAAGGTATGGAGGGTTTGAGGTTTCCCTCAATGGCGGGTCCACTCACATGGATATCTTTGAAATAGTAAAATAAGGTGGCAGATACTAAGTCAGTCTATAAATGAACTGGTGTCAAAATATTTAATTTTCTATATAATAAAGAGCTATATAATTTTAAATGTGCAATTTTCAGTGGGAATATTCAAGGTTTGAAATTCAGGACTTGGCCTTTGCTCCTAAGGCTCTTTTACTTTTAGGTGTAGAACTTCTACTGAATATGAAAAGAACTCTGCTTAGAGGAGCATGAGTGTCAGATTCATCTGAAAGTTTTGATACAGAAGGATCTGTCATTTTTCTTAGATTGGAGAACTGCCTCTGTTAAGACAAACTGAAATGTGACTAAGATTTGTTAGATAAGTCATAGGGAGTTTCCTAAATAAAGGCAAAGAGATAAATTGAGCTGCCCAAGATTACATAGATACTGTGTCAAAGGCAATATTGGAACTCATGTCTTCCTTACTCCAAGCCTAGCATCCTGTCCACATTGCCACATTGTTGAATATAAAGTGTTTTGTAAGGGGTGGTGGGAACTTCCCATTTCACTAACATAGTCGCTTTGTGGAAAAGATAAGGTCTGCTTTCTTTTTAGTGTCATTATACATTTAGGTTTTCCAACTCAGTCAATCAACTAGATTAACCCTATTCAAGACCCTCAAAATGAGAGTTCTAGGTTCCTCAGAAGTCTTAGAGACTGAAAGGTATTTACATTTAATGAAATAAAAAGGATTTTTAATATTTGGCTGAGATTTAAGCTCATAAGAGCCATGAAATTCAGAGTAAATATTTCCACATTAATTGAAATTTTTATTGTCAAATATATTTCACGGTTTATTCATGCAGAGAAGTGCTTCTTGTCTTTTAACCATTCAGATGGCTTTGCTGAGATACCAGATGCTATTTTCCTTTAAATGCCAATTTTGGGGGTGACATTGTTTTTTCTTGCATGTTAAAATTTTTATTTCTCCCTTTGGGTTGAATATCATAAACTCACAGAATTCAGAGTGAAAAGAAAACTCAGTGATTACCTAAATCCAAATCCCCTCTGAAGATCCTAACAATTTAGTCTTTGAAAATTTCCTGTCAAGGAGAACCCACTACCTTCCAATGTATTCCTCTACACTTAGAATATCTCAAATTATAAGGAAATTTTTCTTGTATCAAGCTTAAATCTGCCTCTCTGAAATTTCTACTAATTGTTTTTAAACCTGAGGCTGAGCAGAGCAAGAATAAACTTTCTTCCACATAATAATCCTTCAGATGCTTGAAAATAGTTATCTTACCACTGACTTGCTTCTTCTATTTTGTGATTCTACCTAAATGATCTTACAGAGGGAAGACAGAATTAATATTAACAGACATCAATGCAATGCAACAGAGGGAATTAGCTTGTTTAATTAACACACATTCAAAATGATTCAACTAAAACAGTATTTAGAGACTTATCAGTAATTTGACAAAGTTGTTGAAGTCCTTTGGGCTACTTTAGGAGAATCTTGGATCTCAAGGAAGGATCATCAAGTTGCCCTAAATTTCTTGCAAGTATACCTGTTCTCTATTCTTCCAACGATTTCTAAGCGTGTAGCTTTTCCCCTTCTTCCTTTTCACTAAACCAAACTGTATCTGTCTGCACAGAAAAGCAAAGGTGAGGGCTTTGTCTGACAACTAATGTGAAGTTAGAGTAAAATTTCTGATTGTTATTCATTTGGATTACTATTTTTTCTTCTGTAGTTAACCATCTCTATAGCATTCACTTCTCCTTGACTTTTTAACTGCCTGCCTCCACATTTCTCAACCCTTACCTTTGGTATGGAGTATGATCCATAGGCTCAATTGATTGAAACACAATGCTAGTAAAACCAAGTTTCTGGGTTGGATTCCTATATGGATCAATTATCTTGGGTCTTTAATGTAACCATAAACTGTGCTCCCTAACTCCATAGCCTTCGATAAAAGCTAATGTTGATTATGAGGAAAACATGATCAAAATATAAAAATTAATCAGTACCACTCATAATGTGTGCCTTACTAATTTTGGGTCATCCTTCATCTTTATATGCAAAGGATAACATTATACATATTACGTAAATTTTCCTTGCAATATCTCAAGTAAGTAAAAGATAGGCCAGTTATCAATATTTTAAACCAAAACAAGATCAGAAATGTTAAGTAATATTCCTAAGATGACACAACTATGCAGGAAAGACAGACTTATTTTCAACAACAGAACTGAAACTCTCAAGTCTGTCAAATTAATTATTTTTGATCAGAAGCAGTGAAACTGGGCCTCAATTGCCTCATCTATAAAACAAGAAGGGAGCACCTCCCCTGGTGGTATGATCCTATGACTATTGGAAAGGCTTTGTCTTCTCTTAAGAAAACAGCTGTCTGGGTTTCACTGAAATAGAATATGCTGTTTTAAAAATAACATTGGATCCTATGTTTAGTGAGAGAACCAAGAATAGAATACAGGTCTTCTGATTTTCCCCATCAAGGGCTTTATCTAAGTGAACTAGCCTGTATGGAGGCTACTGTGTACATGCAAGAAAATAATCATGTAGTCTGGAATCAGGGCACATCAGTTGGGCTTATTCATGTTCTAGTTTGTGCTGACCAAATACAATTTCCTGATTTAAATGTTTTTACAAAGGCTTGGAAAAGGCTCATAAGGGTCCTTGGAGATCAAAGAGCTTTTTAAAGACAACATTTTGATGAGTCAAGTGTAAATAAATCAGAAACATGCAGATTAAATTTCCCTTGAAATATACAGAAGAAAATAAATTAAGGGAAAAAGTGCTTTGGGTCAAATTCATTTGGGACTCCATCGAACCCAAACCATTTGGAAAAAAGTGTTTATTTTCCCAAACTCATCTGGTGTCAAGTCCCAAATTGAAAACTTCTTCAGCTTAGCAGATGACAGATTTCATTCAAACCCTTCTCTGAGGTCTAGTTATCTCAAGACCTACCATGTGGATAAAGGCATTGAAGTTCTATCCAATATACACATAATCATAAGTCACTTGAGTAACTAATAAGACCTTAGTGATTTATAAGGCACATGTGAGTATTTCATTCTCATAGAGTGAATCTTAGGTGGCATCATCTAGTAGGCCCTTGGAGTTGATAACTTGTCAACAAAATTGTGAAATCACATTTTTTTGTGTATTTATAGATGGCAATTGCAGATTCAAGTGTTCTGCTCTGATCTAACTACTGAAATGTGACCTAGCTCCAGACAGAGATCTTCCTCCTACAGCAGCTTAATATTTAGACATTTATGTAACTTTGCTATAGCACTGATTGTACCGCTAAACAATGGTTTGATTGAAACAAATCTAGTGCTAGACAAAACTGTCTAGCACTCAGAGACATCAATAAAATAACTATTATTATTCAAAATTTGTTGGCCAACAACAATATAATCAAGGTACTCATGATACTTTTTTCTTGTTTGAATAGTAGAAGATGGAACCAGTGGATTATAAGTAAATTTTCAACAATCCTATAATTTCAAAGGTCTTCCCACATAATTCTCTTTCATTTCAGCAACATCAATGATAATGCTTAAATTTATGTCTCCCACAATGATTTGCTTGTCAGGATTCAATATGATGGCATTGAGTGTTTCAGCTCATATTTGAATAATTTTCTTTGGTTTTATGTAGGGGGGACAGCATTGGACTTTATAATCAAAAGACCTAGACTTGAGTATTGACTCCCTTACCTAATTATTGTTTTGGTTATGATTCTTTATTAAATACAATGAATATGAATCATTCAGGATATGTGGATTATGATAAGGAAAGCATTCAACTGACTATAGATAGTTTTAATTTCTTCATCTGAAAACTGCCTGTTTATATCCTTTGACCATTTATCAATTGGGGAATGACTTATATTCCTATAAATTTAACTTAGTTCTCTATTTTAGAAATGAAGCCCTTATCAGAGATACTAGTTGTAAAAATTTTTTCCCATTTTTCTGCTTCCCTCCTAATCTTGGTTGCATTGGTTTTGTTTGTTCAAAAACTTTTCAATTTGATATAATCAAAATTATTCATTTGGTATTTCTTAATGTTCTCTATTTTCTGTTTAGTCATAAAATCTTCTGTTCTCCACAAATCTGATAGGTAAACTATTCCTTGCTCTCCCAGTTTGCTTATAGTATCAGCCTTTATATCTAAATCATGAACCCATTTTGACTTTCTTTTAGTATATAGTGCAAGATTTTGGTCTACGCCTAGTTTCTGCCATACTCTTTTCCAGTTTTCCCAACAGTTTTTCTCAAATAGTGAGTTTTTATCCCAGAAACTGGGGTCTTTGGGTTTATCAAATAGGAGATTACTATAGTCATTGACTGTGCCTTGCATACCTAACCTATCCCACTGATCCACCACTCTATTTCTTAGCCAGTACCAAATAGTTTTGATGATTGCTGCTTTACAATGCAACTTAAGATTGGGAAGGGCTAAATCACCTTCCCCTGCATTTTTTTTTCATTAGTCTCCTTAATATTCTGGACCTTTTGTTATTCCAAATGAATCTTATTATTTTTTCTAGCTCTATAAAATAATTTTCTGATAGTTTGATTGGTGTGGCACTGAATAAGTAAATTAGCTTAAGTAGAATTGTCATTTTTATTATATTAGCTTGGCCTACCCATGAGCAACTGATGTTTTTCCAATTATTTAGATCTGATTTTATTTGTGTGAAAAGTGTTCCGTAATTGTGTTCATATAGTTCCTGAGTTTGTTTCAGTAGGTAGTCTCCTAAATATTTTATAATGTTTACCTTAACTTTAAATGAAATTTCTCTTTCTATCTTTTGCTGTTGGGCTTTGTTGGTAATATATAGAAATGTCAATGATTTATGTGGGTTTATCTTATACTCTGTAACTTTGCTAAAGTTGTTTATTATTTCAAGTAGTTTTTTACTTTATATTCCAGGATTCTCCAAGTATATTTTCATATCATCTACAAAGAGTGATAGCTTTGCTTCTTCTTTGCCTATCCTAATACCTTTAATTTTTTTTCTTCTCTTATTGCTAAAGCTAACATTTCCAGTACCATATTGAACAATGGTGGTGATAATGGACATCCTTATTTCACCCCTGATCTTATTGGAAATGCTTCTAGCTTATTCTCATCACATATGATGCTTGCTGAAGGTTTTAGGTAGATGCTACTTATCATTTTAATAATTTTAAATCACTACTGATTAGAGAAATGCAAATCAAAACAACTCTGAGGTACCACATCACACCTATCAGATTGGCCAACATGACAAAATAAGAAAATGATAAGTGCTGGAGAAGATGTGGGAAAATAGAAACACTAATGCTTTGTTGGTAGAGTTGTGAAATGATCCAACCATTTTGGAGAGCAATTTGGAACTAGCCAAAGGACTATAAAAATATGCATAGCCTTTGACCCAGCAATAGTACTTCCAGGACTGTATCCCAAAGAGATCATAAAAATGGGAAAAGGACCCATATGTACAAAAATATTTATAGTAGCTCTTTCTGTGGTGGCAAAGAATTGGAAATTGAAGGGATGCCCATCAACTGGGGAATGACTGAACAAGTTGTGCTATATGAATGTAATGGGATACTATTGTGCTATAAGAGATGATGGACTTCAGAAAAACCTGGAAAGACTTGTGTGGACTGATATTGATTGAAGTGAGTAGAAGCAGGAGAGCGATAAACACACAGTCCTTCTCAGCAGTGCAAGGATCTAAGACATCTCCAAAAGTCTTATGATAGAAAATGTTATCCACATCCAGAGAAAGAACTGTGGAGTTTGAGTGCAGATAGACAACACATTATTTGCTCTTTTTTTTCTTCTGTTTTGTTTTGTTTCCTCTTTCTTATGGTTCCTCCTATTGGTTCTAATCCTTCCTTACAACAGGACTAATGTGAAAATATGTTTAACAGGAATGTATATGTAGAGTCTATATCAGATTGCACACCATTTTGGGGAGGGAGAGGGGAAGGAGGGGGAGAAAAATTAAAAAATCAAAAGTATATAGAAGTGATTGTTGAAAACTAAAAATAAATTTTAAAAATGCATTCAACAAAGTGGTAAAAATCATACAAAATCAGTCCATAAGAAAGTTCCTTGTGGTCTCAAGAACTCCTTACCAACACCTTTATGTGCTCTTTTCCTGAAAGATCCACAATTAGGTCCTAGATTGGTCTGGGGCAAAGTTAACTCAAAATGACTCCAGTCACTTCATGATTTTTTGGCTTATAACAGCCCCAGTTGGTGGTGTGGGAATGTAGAGATTAACTCAGTCTACCCTATTTCTATTAATGTCTTGGTCCCAAATAACCATATATCTTTGAGCAAATCATAAACCTGCTTCCTCATATACAAAATGGAAGTAAAACTAAGCATTCCTCCCTTACAAGTTTATTGTAAAGACAAGATGAGTAACATACCTAAAATATTTTATTAATTGTAAAGCTCCACACATATTATTGCTGTGTTGGTGGTTGTGACTATATTCTTTCATTCAACAAATATTAATTGAGTACAGTGGGTAAAGTAGACAAAGAGCAGAGAAGAGAACTCTTATTGAAACCAAAATACTTAGCTACTGAGTTAAGTATTCCAGAGCCCTGGAAAAATTCTTCTCCTTCTCTGTTCCAATATGTAGATTTCTTTGATTTAAGTGAGATCAGCTATACTCAGACAATAACTTCTTAATCTCCTATAGCTAAGAATATACATTTTCTCCAACAAGGATAGTGTTCTTTTTGTATCACCATCTCTATTTTATAAATAACTACCTTTCTTTTCTTTGTTTCATACAACATTATTCTCAATAATGTTGTTCTCAATAAAGCTTATGAATATTGCAAAAATATGTATGTAAGGAGACTCGCGTCATGCTCAGGATAGCTTGCCGTCCATTTTGCAATCTGCCTCCACCTGCTAGAATAAATGGCTACTTGCCTCACTCTTAATGGACTCCTTACTGCTATTATGCAAGCCTGACCTCAAGAACCAAGATTGATGAGTGATGACCTTCTTGGGTCCCTAAAAAATTCCACTGTAATACTCTACTATGCTGGGTTCTGTGAGAGATACAAAGATGTATTAATGTACTCTGCCCTTAAGAAGCTTATCATTTAATGGAGTTGTACATAGCGATCATAGTAGCTTTGGCTTAAGGTTCAGCAAAGCGTCATCAGATAATCACTAATGTCTCTTAGTAAGGTTGAGAATTTCCAATAAATGAATGTATGATTGCAAGACCAACACCAGTCACAAATTTTCCTGAAAAGGTAATAATTTTCCCAAAGAAAGTATATCTAACATCATCATCTGTGGATTGGCTTTTAGAATTTTCTCCAGTCCTGCAATGTTATCTCCATATTTAGACAGCTCTTGTATAATAGTGTTATTCTTCCTTCTGAAGAATGATTGCTGTCATCTTCTCAAAGAACACTAAAATTATTACTACATGGAGTCTGTAAGAGTCCAGGAAAATAAAAGACAGTATCTAGAGAGCTTAGTTTAGATCAAAGTTTAGATCTCTCTTGACCAGCAGTTCTCAAAGTATGATCCACTCAGCCCTAGGTGCTCCCAAGACCCATTCAGGGGGTCTGTGAGGTCAAAACTATCTTCATGATAATATTAAGACATTATTTGCTTATTAAAATACTCTTTTCTATTCCAATAATATTTATGTGTGAGACCAAGCTCCCTTTAGCTTTACTTCACTTTTAGTTGGTGCCATTCCTGTCTACATTGAAAGATTTGGTAGGAATAAATCAATTGCTAAAGGCTAGAGTCTGATGTCCATTAAGTGAACAGCACTTTATCAGCTTACTCAGGTGCCACAGTAGTAAATGTATACAGTCTTGCCCATTTCCATGTTAGGAAATTTCTTTTCAATCCTGTGACCCATTAAGCATCATTTCTGTACTGCCTCATCCTAGATGAGGAAGAGGTCTAATCTCCAATCTATTGCTCTAATCTCCATTCAAATAACCAGAAGATGCTAAAAATCAATCATGGTAGCCCCATGAATGTGGGAAGCTGAGCACATAGTTGTTAGGTATAAGTTATTAATTACAAAATAACCAAAGGAATTAGACTTAGAATACCTGACAATGCTTCCCTCCATTAGTGCTCTGATGGTATCCACCATCATGTCCATTACATTACCAAGAATGACAAGTGGTAAGGACAATGACAATAGTTGTAGGATGGAGGAACATGACACAGAACAGGAAAGGAAAGAAAACTCACATCTAAAATTGAGTAAGAGGTATGAACCTTTTCTGGTAGAGCAGGCACTGGATCTTTTCCAGAGGAAGTAATTTCTCATACTTTAAGAGATAACAATGTGTACACAGGTACAGTCATATGAGATAAAGACATAGTATGCATAAGATGAACAAAAGTAGTGGCCAGTAGTTGTCCCAGGTGAAGAATACCAAAGTAATTATTTGAGAATCTTATATAACTATGAAGGTCTGCTGTCTTCCTAGAGAACTCAAGACTTTTCAAATCTGATAAGCACTACTGTCTTCTAGTGATACATGTGGAAAGAAAATATCACCATAAGGAACCAACTAGGCATTGCTAAGGATTATGAATTTATGAAATAAACTCATGACTTGGGATATCAGTGGCATTTTTGTTACTACTATTAATTAAGGTAGGAGATATGGAAGTAAAAGGCAGATTTTAAAGGTGAGTAGTTGGCTGAGAAAATGGCATCTAAGAACGGAATAGGAATTTCTGGACAGTGGCTTAATAATACAGGAATAGTGGGACCTTGGCCAAGAAGGGAAAACACTTATCAAGGACCAGTAAGAACACATTTATCTGAAGCTTTTTAACGTAACCCTGAGGGTTTTAAACTGAAAAGGGAAGATGAATGAAAAATCTGCCTGAAAAGCCTTGTACCATGGAGAGTCATGGGGTACGAAACAGGGAGAAAACTTATAAGCATCACTGAGACTTATTGAGATGAGCCTTGTGACTAGAACTTTACTCTTGAAGGATCTACCTGATTCAAGAAGAACAAAATAAAAGGGATGATAATATTAAGAATCTACACTTGAGTGAAAAAATTCAGGAACTTGTGGCAAGTAACAGGAGACAGAGCATTTTAATGAGAATGAATGAAGGTAAAAATAAAAACAATATAGTTCTAAGAGTACTACAGAAAAAAAAAATCAGGTGAAGAGTTTGAAGTCCAGAACACAAGCTGGGCACATAAGCATATAAGCATTGTGAAGGAGTATTTCCAAGACATCTGATAGAACTATTACTCTACCAGTAGCAGAGCAGGTGAGGAACATGTGACTTGTTTTAACGATAATTTCATCCTTAAAAAGTAGAACTACAAGTGGTTGTAGTTCTGAACCTGATTCTTATGCAGAAAAATTTGTTACGAAGAAGAAATAGCAATAATATTGAAAGCAAATGACCATTCCATTATAGATTTCATATTAGAAAAGGAGAGGAAATCCAGACATAGACATACACACAAATGCTAGGAAAGCTAATTCTGAAGGGCTCAGAAAAAGTATAAGTAAGATATGAATATCTTACCTAATATTTTGAAAGAGAAGTTATCTCAAAAGATATAGAAAAGTCTTGGGATTTAAATTCTGAGGCACGAATAAAACTGATTTGATCAGTCAAAAAAAGGAGAACATCCTAAAGAAACTGATATTGATATACAGGGAACCCATTAATAAACTCAGATTTTTTTACATACATATATGTATATATGTATACATATGTATATATGTATATGTATACATATATATTATGTATGTGTATTAATATCCTTGAGGCAATCAGGGTGAAGTGACTTTCTCAGGGTCACACAGCTAGTGTCAAGTGTCTGAAACCGGATTTGAATTCAGGTCCTCTTGACTCCAAGGCAGAAACTCTATCCACTGTGCCACCTAGATGCCCCTAAACTCATATTTTGAAGACATATGTGGAGATGGGACCAAGGGCAAGTAAGTGAGAATGAGTACAAAAAGTTCATTGGCTCTGTGAGAATGTCAGGAACACCAAAATCTACAACACACTACAATTTGTGATGATAAGGACAATAACAACAAAAACTTTAAGCTATGTTGTGGATAGTAGGAAGGGAAAGAGAGACAGACAGACAGATGGGGGAGGAAGGAAGGAAGGAAAGAGGGAAGGAAGGAAGGAAGGAAGGAAGGAAGGAAGGAAGGAAGGAAGGA
>NW_020954590.1:5707078-5718664 GCF_900497805.2 Vombatus ursinus
AGGAAGGAAGGAAGGAAGGAAGGAAGGAAGGAAGGAAGGAAGGAAGGTAGGTAAGTAGGAAGGAAGGAAGAAAAAAGGGAGAGAGAGGGGGAAAAGAGTGAGAAAGGGAGAAATAAAGGGAGGAAGGAAAGAAGGAAGAAAAGAAGGGAAGGAGGAAGGGAGAAAGAGAATAGGAAGGAAAGAAAAAGAAAGAAAGAAAGGAAAGAAAGAAGAAAGAAAGAAAGAAAGAAAGAAAGAAAGAAAGAAAGAAAGAAAGAAAGAAAGAAAGAAAGAAAAAAAGAAAGAAAAAGAGAGGGAGGAAGGAAGAAAGGAAGGAAGGAAGGAAGAAAGGAAGGAAGGAAGGAAGGAAGGAAGGATGGATGGATGGATGGAGAAAGATGACAGGTAAAAAGAAATATAGATAGACTATAGCTAGGTGGTGCAGTGGACAAAGAACTAGTCCTGGAGTCAAGAAGACCTGAGTTTAAATCCAGCCTCAGACACAATAATTATGTGGCCCTGGGCAAGTTATTTAACTTGTTTGCCTCAGTTTCCTCAATTGTAAAATAGGGAAAATAATAGCATCTAACTCCCATTGTTGTATCAAATGATATAATTATAAAGTGCTTAGCACATAGTAAGCACTATATAAATGTTAGCTATTGTTATTAATATAGACAGAGATTTATTAAATATTCACATGTGCCAGGCACCATGCTAAGTATTAGGAATGTAAATAATAGAAAGTAAGACAGCCTCTCCTATCTCAAGGAATTCACATCCTAATGGAAGAAGACAGTACATAGAGAGGAGATGGATAGAGTGGGTAGTATATGCATGCAACAACAAGGTTTAGAAACAGTGCCTGGGAAGTTTTGTGGAGGCCTGTTTCTGGAGAAGGAAAGGCATAAGCTCATCTATCAGAGTCCAATTGGTTCCACAGGCAGAGTCCAAAGTTGAGAGGTAAAATGAGGATTATGACTGGAGTTCAAGTGTTATAACCTGGAAGAATAGCACCACTGCAAAGAGTGAATGGGATGATAACAGCAGATGATCCTTTAAAAGTACTCTGGACTATGAACTATGAAAATCTTATTTCTCTTGTTTTCTTAAAGGAAAATAATCTTTATATGAGAATAACAGAACATAAATTGTTTTCAGGCAGTAGAAATCCAAGATAAGTGAGGAGATGGCTATGATGCACTCAAGTTCCTTCTATGAGTTCAACTCATCAGGACCAGATGAGCCACATAATAGAATATGGAAAGAATTGACAAATGTCCAGTAATCGCAAAAAATCTTGAAAAACAGGGACTGTGCTGCAGGGCAAATACCACAATTTTCAAAAAGGGAAAAGGGTAAGCCCTTCAAACTATTCATCAGTGAATTTGATTGATTCCTGAAAAAATTCTAGAACACATTTTTAAGGGAATAGTTTGTGAGCCCTTAGAAATGGGAGCAATGACCACTGAAAGCAAGCATGCACTGAAAAAAATCAAGAACAGATCAGACTAAGCTAAATGTATTTCCTTTATGGATAGGGTAACTAAATGTATATATCAGGTGAGTACTATGGACGTGGTATATTTATATTTCAGTAGAACATCCAATGTCTTTCATGCTATGTTTATGGATTCAATATAGAAATGTGGGATAGATTTCAATTGATTTGGAAATGTTTGTTTAATCACACCAAAAGAGTAATCAGTTAATTTAATTCAATATTAAATTCAACAAACATTTCTTATGCATCCACTATGTATAAGGTATTGCATTGATAGGGGTTTTAGAAATACAAAGACAAAAAGAAAATAGTTCCTGTCCTAAAAGAGCTTACATTCTGTTACTGACTTGGAGAGAAATTTCCAATGGAGTACCCCAGGAATCTATCCTTGGCCAGTTGTTGTTGAATATTTATGACTTTGATTATATAATGCTTGCCAAATATTCAACTATACAAAGCTTGGAAGTGACAATTAATACTTTTGATGTAAGGGTCTGTATCCAAAAAGATCTTAACAGTCTAGAACAAGAACTGGGGAAATATAAAATGAAATTTTATAAGGATAAATTTCTATACTTGGATTCCAAAAATAAACCTCACAAATAAAGGTGACACTTGAGATAAGCCTCAAAGGGTGGATATGATTCAGAAAAGAAAAGATAAAAAAGAAGACTTGTAAACAAGGAGGTCAAGTTTGATTGTTAAATGTATGTTTTCAAATTCTTTGAAAATCAGTCATGTGTGGCATATATGGTAACCCTCCTCCATTAATAAGCATATCTGATTAACCAGAATGCCCTGTTCCCCAGTCATTTTAAATTTCAGTCTGACCCAATGATTTCATAAATGTTGGGAACTCCAGATATGAGAACTCCATCAGCAACTCATTAGCAAAATATATTCTTTGGGAAGTTTTCAATGCTACATGAAGGAGATTTGCCCGTGGTCACATAACTAGCATGTTGACAGAAACAGAACTCAAACTCAGATCTTCCTAACTTCAGGGCTGGTGCTCTACCTGCATTATTCCTTACTATATGAGATACAAATTTATACATAAAATCATAATTATCAAAAAGCTAATCTATGACTGACCAAGATGTCCTTTAGATGTAGTCATCTATCATTGTCTTAAAATCATCCATCAATCAACATTTATTAAATGTTGTGCCAAGTGCTAGGCATAGAAAAAGAGGCAAAAGATAGGGGAGGAGCTTATAACTTAATGGGGGAGATAACAAACATATACAAACAAGCTATATGTAGAGTGATTAGAAAATAATTAACGGAAGAGAGGCATTAGAATTAGGTGGGATTGGTAAAGGAATCCTGTGGAAAGTGGGATTTTAATTGGGACTTGAAGGAATTCAGGGAAGCCAGGAGACAAAGATGAAGAAGAGCGTTCCAAGCATGGGAAACAGCCAAAGTAAATGCCCAGAACTAAGAGATGGAGCATCTTGTTCATGAAACAGCTAGGATACTAGTGTCACAGAGCTGAAAAAAGATATGCAAGCACTCTTGTGAAATATTGTTACACAGATGTTTTTATGATGACTAATATTGTAAGGAAATTATTCCCTAAATTTACTACTAACCTTTCTACTCCTTGCATAGGCACAAACACATCCCTATCCACTTCCTCTTGCAATAATTTCTTTTCATCTTTATTTCAGAATCAGTAGAGATAGGGGAAGGAGGCTGGCAGTGAGAAGAGATAATGCAATAAAATCGAAGCTACAGAAAAGAGTGCATAATCTAGCACATCCCCAACCTGAAAGCTACAGAAACCAACATCTCTGATAACCCAGAGAGTAAATCCTTTATCTAGTAACTGACACCAATGTGAAAGCCAGTAAAACAGAGTAAAAAGACAAAAAAACAATTAAACTAATCTATGATTTGTAAGGATTGTTAGTTTTCAAAAAAAAAAAGTGAAATACCTAACCTGAGGTTTTTGTAAACAGTGGTGATGGACACAGATTATAGATCTGCTCCAAGAGCAAAAAGAAAGAGGCTAGATGGTGCCATATAAACTAATTCATTCTTACCAAAATTTATAAATTCTCATTCCTCCTAATATAACAGATGACATTTTTTTTTACTAGAACCATTAAATCATGAAGTTGGAGTGGAAGAAAGAGTGCTGGACCAGCAGTCAAAAGATCTAGGTTTGAATCCAATCTCAAGCACTTATTACTTGTGTGACCATGAAAAAGTCATCCAACCCCTATAAGTCTCTATTTCTTCATCTTCAGAATGGAGATAATAACTCTTGTTCATTCTATATCACAACGTTGCTTCTAGGAAAGGGTTTTGTAAGTCTTAACGCACTAAGTAAATGTAAGTTATTTTATTAACAATAATAATGATGCTATCTAGTAAGAAATATGATGATCCACATTGGAAATACTTTTCTGTGATTCATGTAGGAATATGAACTTATTCTAACAAGTCATATTCTGACTAACTGGTGAATTTGCTCATTTAAAAATAAAATTTGGGGGCACAGTTGGATACCACAGTGGATAAAGAACCATCCGTGGAGTCAAGAGGACCTAAATTCAAACCTGGCCTCAGACATTCACTAGCTGTGTGACCCTGGGCAAGTCACTTAACCCCAATTGCCTCTACAATAACAAAAAATATAAAGTTTTTATTAGTATTTCTAAGATAAATGATAAAGAACCACTCCTACTTGACTTCTCATTATACACTTCACCCCTCATTGAAACTTCTCTTATAATGCAGAAAAAGTTAAGCAAAATCAATCCAAAATTGATCTCAACTGATATTATATTCAATACTCTTCACCCATAGGTTCCCAATTCTCTACCAAAAAGAGGAGAGTATGTCTTCAACTGTTCTTTGCAATGAGCACAGACCATTGCAATTCATCTGCATTCAGTTGCCTTGTAGTGTTGTTTTTGTAAAGTTTTTGTGAAGAGTCATCTATATGTTAAAGAGCTATATAAATTTGAATGAATATTATCAGGTTAGGTCACTATCACCTTATGAGGACAGAGCCCTGGTGGAGTGGCATCCATAACTATTAAGTTTTGATGCAGAAGAGGAGGGGAAGCTGCCTTTGGAGGGCAGATCTTGGTAGTACAATTCAGTGGATATCTTGGATGTCCCATGAAGACACTGTTGCCTAGTGAATGAAGGGAATGGAAACTAGAGGCCTAGAGAATGTGGTAACAAAACACCAGAAGCATGCCAAAGGCAAATTTCCTCTATTTCACAGTTTTGCCTAAGGCTAACCTTGTCAACATCAGGACTAATAGCTCATTGATATCAGTAAATAAAGTTCTTTAAATAGTCATATTTACATAGATGCTTAGCTAAATGTTCCAATCCCATAGCACCAATTACTTCTAAGTAGCTAGAGATGCTTTACCATTCAAGACACTTTCCATCTGCTAGGTACTAGTTTGTCTCCATATTTGTATTTGTTTATATTCAGAATCATGTTTTAAGTTTATGTTGTTCCCAAAACACAACTCAATAGGCCAGATTCTTCTTTTAGTTGTGTCCAGTTTAAGACTCAAATTCTATTTAACCATTCACAGAGGAAAACAATTCCTTTAGCTATATATAGTTCTGCTGAGTCTTAGCTATCATTGATGATACTTCTAAGACTATGATATTTTCATGGATTAAATTAAAGATAAAGACCTGCAAAATTTATCCATATCAGCTAAATAGTGAAAAGTTCTGGGATTTTTGCCCAGACTGTTCTTTGAAAGAAAGGGGTAGAAAGAGGGGGAGGAAGGAGGGAAATATTATTAAAATGAAACCTTGTAGAAAAGAGGACTATTTAATGGAAGAAAATATTGGCACCACAGCCTTGTTATGGTACTAAGCCCAGGCCTAGTCGCAGAAATAAACATAGTTTACTCTCTTAACTTCCATTAAGCATCCCCTTCACTTTCATTCTATCCCACTGCACACTCTACCTCTTGGGATCTGTCTGATATCATGCTTTGCCCCTGGCTTACCAAGGTCTGTTTATCTTCCTGGACTCCCATATGCTTCTCCCAAAAAACCTAGCCTCATTTCTACTATAAGTCTCCTCTTCCTCACTATAATAATATTTCTTTAATGCTATAAGGACCTGTGAATTCATTAATATTGGTACTCTCTTCATCATCACAGATCATAACCTATCTTTGAGATAGTCTTAAATTATTCCTGGGCCTGAAAAATTACCCACTAGTCAACTTGGTTACAGAGATCTCCAAACCTAGCATTGTTGGACTACTGATGACAGACATGTTATTTCATCAGGCCCAGACTAAAAGTCTTTCCAACTTGGTAGGCAGGCCCTGGCAGTTTGGACTTTCCTGGTATAGTCTTCAAGAGCCATAAATCAATTCCATGCCACAATGAGGTATCAGAATAGAACTTACAATAATAATAATAATTACAACAAGAATTAATATTATGGTTCATATAAATATAGCACTTTAAGGCTTACAAAGTAATTTCCTTGTATTAAACCAATAGGTTACATCAGTACTATTATCCTCTTTTCAAGCCAGAAGGCAGAATTCAGAGTGATTTAACATGGGTTACAGAACTTAATCAATGTAAGTTCCTGTGCTGCAAGCTCATGTTCTCAGCATCAAGTTGTCCATACCTTCCAAGAGCTAATTTGAAAAATGAATTTATGATAATATATGAATGGGGGGAAATATAAGGAAATCCATGCTCCCTCTCTTCTCTCACCCACTGTAACCCCAGGTTTTCTTATCATGATCCAAGTAACTTGCATTTGGATCAAGACCCTCTGGATATAATCACCTGCCTTTGTTGTAATTCAGAATGTCTCTGAATGAGGCCATTTTGGATCAGGTGTTGGCTGAAGATAGAAGGGGAAAGAAGAGAAGGGCATCCCTGGAGTAGGTCCCTGGGGTAAAATTTTTAAGCAGGATGGGATTTATACTGTGTGGTATGATAACAAAAGTTTTGGATTTGGAGTCAGAAGACCTGGTTCAAATATTTATGCTACTACTTATGCTACCTATGTGATATTAAGCAAGTCACTTCATTTCCCTGGGTCTCAGTTTCTTCATTTATAAAATGAAAAATTTTTGCCTAGATCATTTTTAGGTTCTGCTCTAGCTCTTATTATCCCTGGATTTGTTCAAGACTCAGCTTAAACATCATCTTCTACAGAGATCCTTTCCCAGTGCCTCCAGTTGTCCTGTTATCTTTCAAGTGTTTCATTTATAGTATATATATATATATATATATATATATATATATGTGTGTGTGTGTGTGTATATATATGTGTGTGTATGTATATATAGATATACGAGTGTGTGTATATATATACATATATATGCATATATATATATAGTCAATTCCATTAGAATGCAAATTCTATGAGGCTGAAACTGCCTGCCTTTTTTTTTTTTGGAAGGGGGGAGATCCTGAGTACTTTGCACAGTTCCTGGTAAATAGTAAATGCTTAATAAATGCTTATTGGTTGGGCATAAATCTAGAATTCAAAAGGACCTCAGAGGCCATGTATTTCAACCTCATTAAAATGAGGCTCAGGGAGGGTAAGTGACTTATTTAAAGTAACACAGCTAGAAAGCATCACAGACAGTATTTGAACCCAGGTTTTCCAACTCTAGAGCCAATATTCTTTCCACTGTACCACACTACCACTGAATTATACTAGGCAGGAAGCCATCTATTCTGCCTATGTCCAATTCTGTTGATTGGGATCTGTAGTCTTAGTATGAGCTAATTAGCTACTTTTATTCTGGAAATTGAATTTGTTGTTATTATGATAATTTCTATAAAACTATTCATTTCTGTTGCCATGACTCCATATGAAGAAATAGCTAACCCTACCTCTCAAAATACAGAAAACCATTCCTACTTGTGTGTTATTTCAAGATGTAGGCCATTTTGCCAATTTAACCTTGGAAAAGATTAGCTCTTAGTACATATATCCCAGTCTGACTTAAAACAGGAGAAGAAAATGTGAACACACATTGAAAATAGGAAATGGACCCTTGAGATTGTTTTATACACAAATATCTTGTAGTATACACATACATTTTATTCCATGGGGCACAATCTCAAGCACTGTTGTAATGAGCTAAAAACAGGTATAATCTATTTAATGCAGAAAAAAAATGAAGAGAAGTAAGTGTCTTTTCTACTAAAAACGTATATCCTCTTGAGCTGACACAGGATTTGACCATTAAGACATCTCTGACATCAGCTCTGATATTAGCAGGACTTGCTCCAAGATATCAGTCTTAGAAAGCTCTTATCTATCACAGGTGTTCTTACCTCTCTTCTCATGATATTTTTATAGCTCATTTTCCCTAGGATTACATGAAGCTCACCACCCCCCTCCTCTTTCCCCTGTTCCCTAGTGCAGGGAAAGTTGGTAGTACCAAGTTGACTTTTAGAACCTCCTTTTCCCCCTCCCTGTCCTTCTTCCTCTTGCCAGTTTTGCCACAAAAATCACAGCAATAACAGCCCAGCAACCAAAATGGCTGCTTCCCTTGCCAGGATCGGTGAGGGGAATTGTTCTGTGGGAAGACCGGCCCTTCACTTTGTTAAAAGTGTAAGCTGAGGCCTCAGGCTGACAGGGCCTCAGAAAGGTCTGGGCCTCATGGGGTCACGGTCATGAATCAGGAACAGTTAGGCTAACTGCCTTGGACTTCTTGGAACACATAGACCGCTACTGCAGCTCACCCTGAGTTTTTCCACATCTTTAGGGCTCTGAGGTTGGGGACTGTGGGACTGCTCTGACAAAAAGCAGGCTGAGTCCGTCCTCTGGTGGCCGCATTCTGCAATGTCAGCCCAAGCAGAGCTTGCTAGAGCTCTGGTTAACCTGGGATACATGTGCTTGCAGGAGACACCACCCCCTCCTGTTTGCAGAGCTCGGAGCTCTCCACAGCAGACATTTCCCTAAGAATGCTCACAGCCTGAGAGAAGACCCACAATGCCTCGCCACAGGCCTTTATTGAAGTGATTTTGCTATAAAGGTTTAGGACAGCTGATGGCACTATCACACCGTAAGAGTGACTTAATCTTCTGACACTGGGGTTAACCTGTTCTGCCCAACCTAGGACTACTCATGTGTCTCCAGGAAATAAAGGAGGTTTGAGATCAGGGGAGGTTTTTGTTAAAACAAAGTCTCTAGGAAGGGTTCTTGATATATTTCCCCTGAAGGAGGCCAAGTCTTTTATAAATGCTTTTTTTTTCTTTTTTAAGAAGTCCAAGAGTTTTCACAAGATCTGCCTAATTATGATAGAGTATTTGTGTCTGGAAAGTGGCAGTCCCTCACCAGCTTTTTGGGGAATTCAGGGCTTTCCTCATTGTTGCCAGCCCACAGCATAGATAACTTCCCAGAGTCAGGACTAGAAATAAGCCAACAACAGTAACAGTATTGTGGAGAATGGAAGGGCTAAGGTGGCAATTATGAATTAATTAAGCTTATGTGGAAATCAAAAACTGTGAATTAGGTGTGAAGCAGCATCCATTTTAAATTGGCACTTACTGAATGTCTCTGCTACGTTATTGGAAATAACCTGCCTCTAGAAATAGGGTACTCATTCATTGTGTCTTGTTATGCATCGTAGAATGAATTAATACTAATGAGGCTGACTTATGGTACTGATTTCTTTGATGATTTTGATTAACGTAGAGCTTAGAAGATGGGCTGTATAACTATCTAGTGAACGTCAAGGTAATGCCAACATTTTATAGGTCACTTGGCTGCAATAGGTTTCATCCCACCTGGGAGAAATTATAAAAGGAGAGTCAATAAGTAAAGTGAATTTTCTTTTTCTACAGGCATAATTTACCTATAACATACACGTTGCCCCATATTTCCATTGGTTACTGAGTCTGAATGTCTTAATAAGTACTATTCATAGTTTTTACAATATAAACTTAGTAACACTCTTATTCATTGTTTTGAAATAATAAAGAATTTTGACAATGTACTTAAATCTACCTTAGTTAGTACCTCTCTTCCCTATACAAAAATGATCATTTTTCATAATCTTCAGAACATTTAAAATTAGCTGAATTTGAAAATATGCTAATTCCTATGGTAGGACGTATGCCAGCCTTGGTTGAAACAAAAATAATAGAAATATAGTGATAATAATGATAGGAAGGAAGTAGCGTTATGCTTTTCTGAGATTACTCACTCTAGCAATGACAGAGTACAAATTGTGTCTCCTGAATCACTGATAATTTCTCCAGGGGTTACATATCTCTTCAAAACCACCAATCCATTGACTATTGATTATTATAAGCTTTCTTACACAGTCATATTTGGTTACATCTGAACTAACATTTGACTCCTAAAATACCCTCTAGCAATGTGGAATAGGTGAGGCAGGAATAGAATACATCACCCTCCCTTCATCAGCTCAAAATAGCACAATAGGTTTTGGAAAAGAGTATCTATTAGAGGTAAGAAACAAGGCCTACATCATAGCACTTGACATAACTTGATGAGGAAGTAACAGGCAGGGTTTTAAGGCACAGGTCTTTTGGGCTATCTTTGTTGACCTTGGCCTTTCTTTTGTTCTCCTCTATTTGAACAAGACAACAGAAGCTCAGTCTTGCTGCCATAATCTCTCTAACTTGACTTTGTTTTCTTTCCTTCTAGTTAACCATGAAAGTAGTAGCCTCTTGTGCCTGACAACCACATACTTTTCTTGACCAGGTGGCCAAGAGAGCTGAAGATTTTGGACTCTGTTCTCCTCACAACAACCCCAGGAAATAGACACTATTATTATTATTTAATTTTACAGTTAAGAAAACTGAGACAGGCAGAGGTTAAGTGACTTGTGCAACCTTACACAGTTTGTAAGTATCTACGGTTGGATTTGAATTCAGGTCTTCCTGACCCTATGCCCAGGGTTTCCACTGGGCTAGAAAAGTCTTATTATTGGGTAAAATAATCCAACACAGCTTTGGGCAATGTATAAAAACAGAAAGCTAGCCAGTCAAGTGGTGATCTAATCTAGTGGTAAAAGACTCTTGGAAGGAATTGCCATTGGGGGTGGAAAGACTCTGTTTCTCTCCATCTCTGTCTGTCTGTCTCTGTCTCTATCCCATTGCCCCTCAAATTCTCTCTCTCTCTCTCTCTCTGTCACAAAATTTGTTTCTCCTCTTTTCTTGGGCCAAGGAGTACTCCTTGCCTTTTCCATTTCAGTCACTTTCTTGGGTGACCACATGATAGATTCTATAAGACTAGGACAAGCATCAATTGGTAATCCATCACCATCTACTTTTCAGAAGTATTTCTTTGGCCTAAATTAAGATTGTTGTTAAGGATGCTGTTACAAAGATGTCTCTTCTGATATGTTTGTATCTTTAAAATGAGGTAGGAACTGTCCTGGGTTGTTTAATATTTGGATAAAAGCATTTATAGATAGTATGCTTAACAAATCTGCAAATAATGTCCAATTGGGACTGACTGATAACATTTGTGATGACAGGTTCCAAAACAATCCCAAAAGCTAGAACATTGGGACAAATAAAATTAGATGGAAGTTAAAGGGAGTAAGTCACATACCTGGATCCAAAACATTAGCTTCATATGTACACAATAGGAAAGGTATGACTAGTCAGCACTTAGTCTAAAAAATCAAGGGGGAAGGTTTAGTGGACAGCAAGCTCAATATGAGTCGATGTAATAGGACAGCTAAAAAGCTGGTTGTACTGAAGCAAGAATTATGTGGAGAGGTAATAGTCTTGACAGACATGTCTCTGGTCAGAGCACATCCGGGATATTATGTTTAGTTTTGGGCACAATAATTTATGAAGGACAAGTGTGTCATCCTATGTGAAATTTGGTTGAATGAACTAGGGCTATAACCTAGGGATAAGAGAAGAGGAGGATATGGTACCATCTTCATGGATTGGAAGGGTTATTACATGTGAAATGGATTGGATTTTTTTCCTTAAATGCTTACTTTAGGTACTATATCCTATACAAAGCTTTTACCCTGTTCCCACTAGTTGTAAATACTCTCTCCCTCTTCAATTTATGTTCTGTTTATCTATCTTTTTTTATGTGCTCTATCCCCAGTAGAATATGCCCTCCTTGA
>NW_020954590.1:5718674-5740106 GCF_900497805.2 Vombatus ursinus
TATCTTTTTTTATGTGCTCTATCCCCAGTAGAATATGCCCTCCTTGAGTACAAGAATTGTTTTCATTTTTATCTTTATGAGCCCAGCACCAAGCCCAGTGCTTTTTACATAGAAGAGGCAGGTAGGTGGCACATGTGCATGAAATATATTAATAGTCTTAAGTACACAGTGGAAGAAGATGGGAGATGGTCTAGTTATTGGACAATGGGAACTGAGGTGGACACAGATAAAGTACACAAATCATAATTTACTTGTAAGCACTTAGAAGGCATGAATATCATTTTATAACATATATTAAGTCAAGTAATATGTTTTTTGATGATACTCCTCTTTCTCATTTCAGATAAACAGTTGTCTTTTATTCTTAAAACATCTATAGAAATCCCATTACTGAGTGTATATCTCAAGGAAATAAAAAGTAGAAAGGTCTTATATATGCCAGAATATTCATAGCATCATTTTTTGTGATAGCAAAAAAAAAAAAACTGGATACAAAGTTGATGGTGTCCAATATACTGAGGAATGATTGAATAAGTTGTGGTAAATGGTTTGAATGGAATTTTATTATGCTACTAAAAAAAACTATGACTAGGATGAATTCAGAGAAACAAGAGATAACTTATGTGAAAAGATGTAGATTGAAGTAAGTTGAACTAGGAAAGAATATATAAAATGAGTACAGCTATGCAAATGAAAAGAATATTAAAATGTAACTAAACACTGCATAATTGGAATGACCAATCTCTTTCCTATAGAACAGGTAAGAAAATGCTTCTTCCTCCTTTTATTGAAAAGATGGGGAACTATGGGTACAGAATATAGGATACATTTTTAGTTGTGATTTCTGTTCCACATAGTTTTCCGTAAGATTAAAAAATTTTTGTTACAAGGGAATGATCGCTGAGTGGTGGAGGTGAAAGAAGAGTAGATCTGGAAATGACTGCAATGTAAAAAACCAAATATATCAGTATTTTTTAATTTATGTAATTTCATATGCTCCTCTAAAAGCATAAGATAGCATCTCATAATCCTTATACTCAGATCATTGACAATATGTAGTATATTAAACTCACTAACTGAGAACTGTTATTAATTTTATTCCCTCTTAAAAATCAGTAATGAAACCATTAAGCTGTACCCTTTGAACATTCCATGGAAGCAAACCTGCTTTTTACCTTTATTCACTGTGTTTCATCATTATTCAATCCTCACGCTGCAGTCCTTCACAACTTCAAGGTCTGTGATTTTGATGGGGTGGGAGCTCTCTCCACTCATGTGAATTCCAACCTTGCTATTATTTAGTGGATGGTTTTTAACAGTGATTATCTCCTCCAAACCCAGCAAGTCTGGTCCAAGAAAGAGAGAGAGAGAGACAGAAAGACAGAGAGATCGATAGAGACAGAGACAGAAAAGAGATAGAGAGACAGAGACAGAGAGACAGAGAAACAGAGACAGAGAGACAGAGAGAGAGAGAGACAATGTCACCAGGAGACATACTTAAGATATTTCCAGCTTGATTGGACCTGCCAGAACTTGTAGTCTACTGCCACAACCTTTAAGAATTCACAATCACCTCCATACCATGACAGGGTGAAGGAATAAAAATGTAGTAAAATTTCTGTAAAGCAAGGCTCAACTCAGAGCCAGTTACAATGAGTTTGGGTATCATTTTCTGAAACAATGGATCAAAGCTACTGTAATTCTGACCAATCACTTTGACACTAATAATTGGCTACATTTTACATTTGACCTTGACCTTGGTTTTTGAATTCTGGTATCACCAGTGCTCAATTTGGTTTCTTTGTCTACCTCTTTCAAGCAATAAGCCTGAGTGACTTGAAATTCTGGGCTTTTCCCAATATTATGGACACTCCTACACACAAATTCACACACACACACACACAAATTCTTGCTTGTCAATAATTACATTCACATTATCCAGGGACACACAACCAGAAAGTGTCAGAGGTATCACTTAATAAACCCAATTTTCCTAATTCTGCATCCCATATATGCCTCACTGACTCCCACCATTCCAACTCTATAACTCTAACTTCAAATAGACTCCTTTCTACTCCAATCCATCAACTTCTCTCTAAGTACTCTCATTCCCGTAGAGAAACTACTATGGCACCAGACCTGGGTCAATTTGATATTTATATCCATCAGAATTTGATAATTATGACTCCAAAAACCCTAATATCACTTTTTGGATAGTGATACTAGAACCCAGGTCCATAACATATTTGTCCAACTACCAGGCAAGGGTTGCCTGCCTCAGCCTGATCCTAGGACTGCTCCCCTTTAATCCCACAATGAATCAGTTCTGAGGATAAGCACTTAGAAATCCTTTTGTTCACTCTTCAATACTTGACGCTCATGCCACATTATCTCAGTATTATCTGCTCCATTCCTTCTCAACACATCCAGGGCACTACATTCAGTGTTAAGTCACCATAGTATCACCAACCAACACCAGAAGAATAGTCTGATGGTCTCATTTGGCCTGAGAATTCTCAACCATTACACTCAAGATTAAAATACTTTAAAAAAACAGACTTTGCATTATTTGGCCCACATTCATCCCAATTATTAGGTTTAGTAATATCTAGTACCAGGCAAGAGGTGTCCAATTTAAAGTCACAGATCATATAAGAGATGGCCAACTAGTTATATCACCTGAACAAATCATTTTCATTATTTTTGGATCTCAGTCTAGAACCAGAAAACTCTTAATTTAATTTAATTTGACTTGATTTAATTTGAGCATTTATTAAGCACTCACTGTATGCTAAGTGTAGGGAACACCTGGCTTTATTTTAGTGCCTTTTATGTCCATTAGCTCTTTTGGCCTAATCATTATCCCGTTAGGCAAGTACTGTGAGTATTATTATTATCCTCATTTTAGAGATGGGGAGATGAAATGGACTGATGACTTCATTGTTGTGAAGAACCTCCAAGTAAAAAAAAACTTCCTCTACCAATGAAGGTTTTTATCAAACTTCTTAGCAACTTATACTGTTAGAGAGTTTCCTAGAGCCTGAGGGATAAAATGACTTATCTAGGGTCATACAAGCAGTATATGTCACAGGTAGAGCTCAAAGTCAGATCTTCTTGGATGCAAGGCCAGCTCTCTTTCTACTATACCACACTCCCTCTTTATCTTACATTAGAGAAAACTAAGACTAAAGAAGGTAGAGGCTTTTCCATAATCACCCAGGTAGGAAATGTCCATAGTTTGAGCTCAATCCTTCCTGACCCCGAGTTGCATACTCTGTCCATTATACAACACTGCCTCCCTTCCTTCCAATTCTAAGACCAATTCTGAACAGACCATTTTCTATTCCATTACTATAATTTCCTTTGCCTTCTAACTTTTTATCCTATCAGGAAAAAAAAAGTTATCAGGTTTAACTGACATTGATTTTTTTCTTAACAAACTCATTCTGTTTATAGCTCAGTAAATCTGACTTGCAATATTTTGAATAGACCATAAGAACAAATTTCTGGAGTTAATGAACTAAAAAATTACCATTAATTGAAATACAAGCATTTATTTCAATTAGTGAGTGTCACAATATTTGGTTTACATCTCATAGCTACCTCCATAAATCTAATCAATGACATCATTTGGAGAGGAGAGCAATTTGAATAATTTAATACACTGTACTTAATGTTGGTCATTAGATGTGATTGCAAAATTATACTATTATAATTGCAATATGTGCAACATTTTCTCTTGTTTGTTTTCTGTGTTGCTTATTATGTGATAATATTAATGAATATAATGTGAGAGGAGATTACTTTCTCCAAAAGCAATGGATTGTATACAGCTCAGTCAAATCTCCAAGTCAGAAATCATTTATCTACAACCCAATTGTAAGGTCCTTAGAAAGGGACCATATTCTCTATTCCTTGAGTATTCACCAATGCTACCTCCTTCACCACACAGAACCAAGTACATTGATCTGTATATAGTAAGGATTCAACAAATGTTTGTCAGCTAACAACTTTCAAGTGTCAGAACTCAATCCATAATATTCTGATCTCCCTGCAAGTGCTAATTAGTTATTGACTAATAGGTTAGTTCTGGACCTTTTGACAAATATTTCATTTAAGCATAGGACAAAAAGAAATATAGCCATATACTCACTCAATTGTAACTACTAAGAGAAATCTAAATATTTGGTCTATCTTATATTCAAAACTTCCTATGGGGATTATAGGGGACCTTCATCTACTGGACATTCTTCTCTGTAGGATTTTTTTATGAAACTACTCTCATATGATTCTCTTTCTATATGTTTGACCATTCTTTTTTTTTTTCAGTCTTCTTTGCTAATGCTTTATCCAGGTCATGTCCACTTACTATGGGTGTCTCCCAAAGCTCTAGTATGGTCTCTATTTTCTTTTACTCTATACTAGGTTTCCTTAACCTTTATTGTGTCAAGGACCCCTTTGGCAGTCTGGTGTAGCCTATTTGTTCCTTTCTCTGAATAGTATTTTTTAATCATTGAAGGAAATTCTTAGTGAAAATAAAGATTTATTATTTTTCCCATCCAAGTTCGTGGACTCCCTGAAATCTATCCACAGACTCCTTAGGGGTCAGTACATATCTGGTTAAGAATTCTTGTTCTGTATTTTCTCATCTGATCTTGTCAGCTCCCATGAATTCAATTATTGTTTCCACAAACACTTCTCAGATCTATATGCCCAACCCTAGTCACTTTTCTAAGTTCTAGTTCTGTGTCACTGACTGCCTTTTGGATATCTCAACTTGAATGTACCAAATACATGTCTAAAACAGAACTCCTTATCTTTCCCTATTCCACCTCTCTTTCTCCTGAAATTCCCTATTACTGGAAAGGGCAGCCACTATCTTCCCAATCAACCAGGCTTATAGTCTTAGTGTCATTCTCACACTTCATTCTCACTCATTCCACATATCTAATCTCTTGTCACTTCTACCATTACAACATCTCTTGTATAGATCCACTTTTCTTCACTCACACAGCTGCCCTCCTAGCTCTGTCTCTCATCCCACTCTTGCCTGGACTAATACTTTTAACCAGTCTCTCTTCCTTGATTTTTTTTAAAAATTTTTTTATTTTTAACAAGTGTTTTTAAAACTTTGGGTTACAAATTTTCTCCCTCACTTCTTCCCCACCCACCCTCACTGAAAAGGCAAGCATCTTGATACAGGTTATAGATGTATAGTCATGCAAAACACTTCCATAGAAATCCTGTTGTGAAAAACTAAGTATATTTCCCTTCATCCCATCCTATCCCCCATTTATTCTATTCTCTGTTTTGACCCTGTCCCTCCTCAGAAGTGTTTGCTTCTGATTATCCCCTCCCTCAATCTGCCTTCTCTTCCATCAACCCCCTGCTCTCTTGTCCCCTCCCCCCCACCTTCCTGCAGAGTAAGATAGATTTCCATACCCCATTGTGTATGTTATTCCCTCCTTAAGCCAAATCCCATAAGTATAAGATTCACTCATTCCCTCTCACCTTCCCCCATCTCCCCTCCAATGTAAAAGTCCCTTCTTGTCTGTTTCATGTGAGATATTTTACCTCATTCCACTTCTCCCTTTCTCCTTCTCCCAGTATAATCCTCTCCCACTCATTAACTCTATTTTCAGATATCTGTTAATCCTCAACTCACCCTGTGTCCTCTATCTATCTATCTATACAAACATATAATTTTTTCCCTCCCACTACCCCAATACTGACAAAGGACTCATGAGTTACAAATATCATCCTTCCCTGCAGGAATGTAAACAGCTCAACCCCAATAAGTCTCTTATGATTTCTCTTCCCTGTTTACCTCTTCGATGTTTCACTTGAGTCTTGTATCTGAAGGTCAAATTTTCTATTCAGCTTTGGTCTTTTCCACAGGAATGCTTGAAAGTCCTTTATTTCATTGAATGACCATTTTTTTACCCTGAAGGATTATACTCAGTTTTGCTGGGTAGGTGATTCTAGGTTGTAGTCCTAATTTCTTTGTCCTCTGGAATATCATACTCCATGCCCTCTGGACCCTTAATGTAGAAGCTGCTAAATCTTGTGTTATCCTGATTGTGTTTCCACAATACTTGAATTGTTTCCTTCTGGCTGCTTGCAATATCTTCTCCTTGACCTGGGAATTCTGGAATCTGGCTATAACATTCCTAGGAGTTTTCCTTTGAGGATCTCTTTCAGGAGGTGATCAGTGGATTCTTTCAATTTCTATTTTGCCCTCTGGTTCTAAATTATCAGGGCAGTGTTCCTTGATAATTTCTTCAAAGATGATGTCGAGGCTCTTTTTTTTTGATCATAGCTTTCAGATATTCCAATAATTTTTAAGTTCTCTCTCCTGGATCTATTTTCCAGGACAGTTGTTTTTCCAATGAGATATTTCACATTCTCCTCTATTTTTTCATTCCTTTTGATTAGTGTTACAGTGACTTGATTTCTTGAATTGTCCCTCTCTTCCAATTTCTCCATTCTAATTTTTAAGGAAGTATTTTCTTCAGTAAGCTTTTGGACTTCCTTTTCCATCTGGCTAAGTTTGCTTTTAAGGGCATTCTTCTCCTCATTGGCTTTTTGGACCTCTTTTGCCATTTGGGTTAAGCTATTTTTCAAGGTGTTATTTTCTTCAGTATTTTTTTGGGTCTCCTTTAGCATCACTCTCAGTTTTTTCTCTACTTCTTTTACTTGCTTCTCAAAATCCTTTTTGAGCTCTTCTATGGCCTGGGACTAATTCATATTTTTCTTGGAGGCTTTGGATGTAGAAGCTTTGGCTTTGTTGTATTCTTCTGGTTGTATGTTTTGATCCTCTTTGTCATCAAAGTAAGATAATATAGTCCGACTCTTTTTGAGCTGCTTGCTCATGATCCTGGCCAATCACTTGAGTCACAAACTCTTTCTTAAGGGAGGAATCTGTTTCCAATGTGGTGAACATACTGTCCCAGGCTCCAGGGGTATTGTGCAGCTGTGTTCAGAAACACTTCTAGGGACCTGTAAATTTTCAGTTCTTCCAAGGTGATATGATCAAGGGCGAGGTGTTTACTCCTTTCCTGGCCTGTGCTGTGGTCTACAAGCACTCTTTTCTGTCTTGGAACTGTGAGGAGGGTTTCCTCACACAGCCACTACAAGCTCCACTAGACCAGTGCTCCTCCTCGCCCTAGGTCCACCACCCAGAACTGTGACCAAGATCCAAGCACAGGCAAACCAAGAGAATCCTGCACCAGCAGAGAGTTTCCTGCAATCCCCTTCTGATCAGCCACTCAATTCCCACTCTGTCTGTGGCCCAGAAGCTCAGGAGGGCCACTGCCCTGAGGGCATGCTTGGGACTTGCGGCTGACACCTAGTTCCTTCTCTTACCACAGTCACAGACTTTTCCCACTGATGTTCTAAGTTGTCTTTGGCATTCCTGGGTTGAGAAGTCTGGAAACCGCCACAGCTGCCTGTGATTCAGTCCTCTGAGGCTTGCTCCAGGGTAGCTGCAGCCTGCACGCCCACGCCAAACTGTGCTCCTCTCCCAGCCTGACGTGATATACCTTTCCGAACAGCCATTCAGGCTGTCTTGTACTGGAAATTTGTTTCACTCTGTCTTTTTGTGAGTTCTGCTGCTTTAGAATTTGTTTAGAGCCATTTTTTATAGGTATTTGGAGGGGTTTGGGGAAGAGCTTAAGCAAGTCACTGCTTTTACTCCGCCATCTTGGCTCTGCCCCCTCTCTTCCTTGATTCTCTCTCACTATTCTACTCCATTATCCACTTAGTTTCCAAAGTAATTTTCCCCCTAAAAATAGGTCTGACCCTCTCACATACACCCTTTCTACTCAATAAACCCTTAGTAGAATGTAAGCTCATTTAAGGACAGGGACTAATTTTTATTTTTGTGGCATATCCAGTACTTAGTACACACAGGAAGATCTTAATAATTGCTTGTTGACTGATTGACCAAGTACTTTGTGAATCCCATAATATTATCTGTTTCAATTCCTTAACTATAGTTTATGTTCTAATATAATTTTGATCATTTGGAAAAGCTCTGCTTAGGTGAATATGAATCACTGATTTTTCTTGCCTATATTTACTACAAAATCTATACCCAGACTATGAGGTCCAACTAGAGATAATGAAACATTAAAATTACACTAAGAATAAGGTATACAAAAGATAAAATTAATGAGATAAGCTTTAAGAGATTAAATGGAAATGGTTTATTTTACCAATGGGGAAAATGATTAAAGCCACAGGATATATTGGAGATTTCAGGATGGTTGGGGACTTATTATATTCAATAGACATTGACTTGTACAACCTGGAATAAGTAAAAATAAAGAATTAAGGAAATGCTGTCTATATTCTTTGTATAAAGAGGTAAACAGTATTTTTTAAAAGTTTTTTTTCATATGCAATCATTTTTGATTGTACTGTTATGGAAATGCTTGTCGTATTCCATAAATTAAATTTTTCAAAAGATATTTTGTGTTAGTTGATTGACATATACAACACAAGATTCACTTCCTTTTACAAATGCCTATTTCTTCAACAAGTAAAAAGGTACTCACAGAGACATAAGGATTTTATTTCATTCATCCTCAGAAGATTCATAGGATTTAAATTGCATAGGTTTTGTTTGTTTGTTTTTTTCAATCATCAGTAACAGATCATGGCCATGGTAGCTAAATTTCTATTTGTGATTAGGGTTCTCAGTTCTGCCACTCATTCTCTATGTGGTTAACTAGAATATACCTATTTTTAAAAGTTGTGATTTTGTGATACTCTATCCACCAACTAATTTATGACTTAATAGATAAGTCTTAGGGAATAGCCAGAGACACACAGATTTTAAATGACTTAGCCCAGGGCTCAACATTGAGGTTTTCCTATCTCTATGTCTAGTATTCTACCTGCTCTATTCAAACTTTTGAGACTTTAGCGATTTCCTAATTACTCTAAGTCTTAGTTTTCACAACTGCAAATAAGAAGACTATGCTATTCAACTCATTTAAACAAATATATATATAAAGCACTTACTGTGTGGAAGGCAAGATTAAATGACCTCCAAGATCCTTCTCAGTTCTGGAACCTATTCTCCTGTAATCCTTATGATTGTTGGATTCAACCAAGGTCCCCTACATTCATCTCAAAACCCAAAGTTTTCATTCCACCTTGAAAGCTTACTGTGAAAATTTGATAGCCACTGTTGTCCATTGGGCTGACAGTATCTCTAGTAACACAAAGCTAATAGAATTTTGACCAAAAGGAACTAAAAATTGACTATCTTTGTGGTTTTCCCTTCACCCAGTTCTCAGGGGGTCCTAGTTTTATAGAAATATAAAGCTTTGTGAATCTTAAGAAAAATCCAGAGAACATTTAGGTGAGGTATAACAATTTCAATTCAATACACATATAAATAGTTTACAAAAAACTAAGTGACTTGATAATCAAAGTTAGAAAAGAAACAAAGATGAGTTTGTATAAGAAATAGAGAACATATTTCCCATCACTTTTGAGTGACTGTCTATTGTGGTGTTAGCTATATTTGTGTCTTAACCTTATAATAGACTGGATAACTAAACTTCAAATCTCCTTCATCAGCAGCACAGAGTCCAGGCACAGTAGGAATAAATCTTTTTCAAATGAATGAATATTGTGACATGGAGTTTGCTTTTCTATTTACTTCTCATGGAGGGCCATGAAACTGTAAAAACAGAGAAAGAGGATTAGAATAGAAAGGTAACAAGGATTTTAAAATCATTTTCATTCCCTCATTTTTAGATTCATTTCCTTCACAACCAGATAATACAAAGCTAACTTTCTCTTGAAGACATTATAAATGGAGAAGAGGAATGTTCCTGAGTAACTAAACAAGACTTGACAACAAAGTGTGGGGACTGAGCAGGGGCATCCTTTGAGCTATAGCTTCATAACCTTTTAGAATGAAGATTAGTTTCAAGGAAGCTCAATTACCTGTGGACTTTTTGAATAGATGTGAGATTATAAGCTTGATGATCCCTGGTAGCTATGATTAACACATACAAACATCTTCAAAGTAACTTGTGAAATGCATTTGTTTTATCTGTGGGTTCTTATGAACTCCAGAAATGTAGCATTTGGGTGCAGTCTGAGAACCCCTATCTCTGTTTTAGAAATATCACAGACTGGAAATCTGCTGGATGATGAGAAGTGTCTGTTGGGCAAATTACATTATGAGAATTCCATAGTATCAGTTACAAAATGTGTTATTTTTTTTCCTGTCGAAATATTTTCATTCTGCTTTCTAATTTAGTTGGGAACTTATGTGAAAAAGTATGGAAGGCATGGTAAATACTTAGGGGTAAAATCTTACTCATAACACTTGTTCAGATTAGTCTCCCAAAAATAGTCATTGGGATTTATCACACTAAGTCTTTGTTGTTGCATCATTTCAGTCATGTCTGACTCTTTGTGACCCCATTTGGGGCTTTCTTGGCAACGATACTAGAGTGATTTGTCGTTTCCTGCAATAGCTCATTTTACAGATGAGCAAAGAGGATTAAGTGACTTGTCCAGAGTCACACAGCTAGTGTCTGAGGCTGGATTTGAACTCATGAAGATTAGTTTTCCTGATAATAAGCCCACTGTATCATGTAGGTGCTCATTCTAAAACTAGCATTAATCAAAAAAGATGAGTTGGATTGAAGGTCACATTTATATAGCTTTACTATTTACAAAGAATTTTTCTGACAATATTCCTTTAAGTTTAAGTATTATTACCTCTATTTTACAGAGGAAAAAACTGAGACTCAGAGGAGTGATATGATTTGATTAATGTCACTGAGTTACTGTGAAAAGTCTTCTGCAAAAAACACTAGATCTGTGTTCAAGTCTCAACTTTGCAAATTATTAGCTATATGGCCTTTACCAAGTCACTTAAAATCTCTGAGCCTCATTCTTCTCACCACTAAAATGAAACAGTTTGGGTAGATGTTCCCCAAAATCCCTTCCAGCTCTGTTAGTCTATGATTCTGTAACTCTCAGTTCAAAAACTGGAGCTCTTCATTCACATAGACTAAGTTCAATCTTTGAAGATACCACCTAAATCATTATTCTTTATACCCCTCCCTTAAGTCTTCCTGGTAACATTAGATTCTAGCTAATGGCTGGGTCTCAACCAAAAAGATAAAAGAGTCATCAGCATCCATGCAAGCATTCAGACTAACAATATATTTAATATATTTCAGGCTTTACTTAACCTGAAAGAAAGCCACAAAATACAAAAGGCTCACATCAAAGCGCAAGAATGGTCAAAACAATTTTTCTTTCCTCTCAAACAGACCTCTGTTACCTACAGGGACTAACACAGGGTTGGAGATCCACCAAAAGGAGAACACACTAGGGGACAGTAGAAGTTCTACTCATTCATCCACAAGATCTATACATTCCACATTACACACAGTAATAGTAGAGATCTAAGTTTGTTCCTCCACATTGTGGCTCTGTCCTTCACTGGCTCCTGCTTGGTTCAGAAACCCATCTATTTGATCTAAAACCAAGTACTGACAACTCTTCCTTTTCCCTAGACCCTAGACCCAGAGATGTGTGATTTTTATCCTACTGGGATTGCATGAGTCTCCACAACCTTCACTTCCATGATTCTCTCATCTCTGTCTCTCTCATGCATGCTACATTTATTCTTTAAAGGCCTAGTTCAAGAGTTTAGCCCAAATACTCTGAAATGAGTCCTTAATGTAAGGTCAAAGGGCCCATGAATATTCGTATTAATGGTGCTTACACCCCATCAAGGAGATATCATTAATACCTGCAGAAGGACCTAAATGTGGCATAAATTAGAATATTTACCTAGGCATAGGGAGGCATCTTCACTGTTAGAACAAAGGTTCTATTCTTTTCTCCTGTTAATCTAATTGCCCAGGAATTATCCTTGATCAGACTTTCCCTGGGTATACCCTCAATAACCAAATGTTTTAGTTTTTGCACTATACCACAAGAGATCTCCCTCCAAAATAGGGATGTTATACCAATCAAACTTTCAAATGAATACTTTATGGAGTCATAAAAGACGAAAATGAAAATCGTACAGAGTAACATAAAGTCAAGAATCTATCTCAAGGGTAATAATGAAAAAAGTTGGAGGTAAGAAGTCTATCAACACCAGTGCTCAATCATCATTGAAAGGATATAGTGCTGATTAAAATGGAGAGTGGTTGAGAAGCAGAACAGATTAATTTCACAATGTACAGAAGTAAACAAACATAGTAGCAAAATGTTTGATAAACCCAAAGACCCCAGTTACTGGTAAAGACTCATGATTTGACAAAAACTACTGACTAACAATTGGACAGAATTTAGGATTAGACTAGCACCTCATACCATACAGCAAGATAAGCCCCAAGGAAGAAATTCTCTCTTATATCTATGGGTAAGGGTGTAATTCATGACTATACAACTGATAGGTTCCCAAGATAAGATGCACAATTCTGATTACCTAACACTTGAAAGTATTTTTGCAAAAAATAAAATAATGTAGTTAAAAAAAAAGACAGGATATAGAGAGGGAATAAGCACTTTTAAGTCCCTACTATTTCTGGACACTTTGCTGAGCACTCTTCAATTGTTATCTCACTAAATCCTCACAACTCTGAGACATAGATGCTATTATTATTATCCCTGTTTAACAGATGAGGAAATTGAAGAAGACAGAGGCTAAATGACTTGTCATGGGTCATACAGATAGTAAGTGTCTACGGCTAGATTTGAACTGAGATCTTCCTGACTTATATAGCTAGTTTGTGTCAGGAAGGAGAAAAAAGGTCTTCTGATTTTAAGTCCAAGACACATTCTCTATTGCATGTTTCTCATTTCAACTTTGGACTTAACTCCAAACATATTATTTTCTTTAAAATAAAGTAAGACCTAGTGAGTTTGTCAACCCAGGATTTAACATTTGTAATAATTCATATTTAAGCTGACCAAAGTATATTCTTGTCAACCACTTTAAAAAAGAAAAGATTCTGTTAAGCAAGTAACATATAAATGTGGTTACAGGAGAGATATTTAATCAGCTTCAGAGATCAACAAACTACTCAACACTATTTCAATCATATCCCTTTGCTTATATTATAATTATGTCAATCAAATGGCAGTTTTAATTGAGTGCTAATTGTATACTCAGCATCTTACTAGATAATAATTAAAAATAATTACTACTTACTCATTCAAACAGATCTTTTGGTCTTTTTATTTACAATATTCTGTTATCTGAACTGCTTGAATGTAATAAACTTACACCCTGACTTAGTGGAGAAGTACAAAAGTTGGTGTCATGAGACTCCTAGTACTATCATTAACTAGGCAACCATAGGAAAGTTAAGTCAATAAGCATTAAATTCTCACTATGTGCCAGATACTGCGCTAAGAGCTGAAGTATATAAAGAAAGGCAAAAACAGTCCCTGCCTTCAAAGAGGTCATACAAATGGAAAAAGTCAACATACTAGCATATATAAAGGATAAACTAGAGATTATCCCAGAGGAAAAGCATTAGCATTAATGAAGACTGGGAAAAACTTCTTATAAAGGTGAGATTTTAGCTAACACTTGAAGGAAATTACAGAGAAACATAATTCCGGGCATAGAGGATAGCCGGTGAAAAAGTCCAGAGTCATGAGATCAAGTGTATTAAGGAAAGAACAGCAAGGAGGCCAGTGTCACTGGATCATGAGGGGAGTAAGATGTAAGAAGATTCAAAATGTAGGATAGTGTCAGGTAATAAACTTTAAAAGTCAAAAAGAGGATTTTTATAAATTCTCTGATGTTGTTTCCTAATTTATAAAACATAAAGTGGTATGCTAGCTTTATACCTCAAAAAGATGCTGTGAACAATGCACTTCATCAAAGAAGCATGCGTAAGAGTTGCTGTTTTTAAGTGGTCTATATCTGGGACTTTGGAATTGGGGAAGAGATTTGTGAACAAATATTCTGAATGAACATTCAAAAAAGTTCTGCAATACTAACTATTCTAAATTAGTGGTTTTGATTAGAAAATTTGATCCCAAAACCAAAAGCCACTATGCTCTATTGATTATCTCCAACTTGTCCTATAAATATCCTGTTTGTATATAGTTGTTTTTCTGTTGTATCCTCCATTAAATTGTGAGCTTTTGGGGAACAGGGCCTGTCTTTTGCCTTTTCTTAGCAGAGTGTCTCACACATAGTAGATACTTAATAAATGCTTATTGACTAATTGTTTTGGGAACTGGCTATATAAAGACAAAAATAAATTAACAATCCTTGGTTTCAAGAGCTTATGGGGCATGGGGAGCAGGGAGAGAGGGAGTAGTGGAAGAGGAGTAAGACTATAACATATACAATAAGTAAATTACATAATACATACAAAATAATACAAAATTATTTCAAAGAGGTTAGCTGACTGCAAAAAGAACAAAAACAAAAAAGGAAATTGACTTCTTTAGTTATGCAAGGGGCAAGAGGAGGATCAAAGATGGGCTAGGAACCCTCTTTGGGTTAGGATGATAACAGATGGTAGAGAGAAGGCAGAATGCTAATTTGCTACTAGTGGAATTGTGAATTGGTTCAACTGTTCTGGAAAACAATCTGGAATCATGCAAGAAAAGTAACTAAATTTTTCATGCACTTTGACTCAGAGATTCTACTATGGAAATGACAACCTACATGGGTTACTGACAGAAATAAAGACAAATTCATATTAAAAAATGTGCATAGTGGCATTATTTGTGTTAACACAAAAGAGACAAAAACACAAAGAGACAAAATGCGTTTCCAAGAATTAAAGAATATTTTGACAAATTGTATATAACCTGTGGCTTAGGATCCATCAATGTAGGCTTAGAAAGAGTCTAATCTTATGTCTAGCCCCTAAAATAATTATTTAGGCTTGCTTTGCCTCTGAGTTCCATTTGGAAATCACTTAAATGTAGCCCTTGCCTAAATCTCCACAGATGCAGATAAAAAGATTCTCAGCTACCATACTCACTCAAGGTAACAAATGCAAACAGGTTACAGGACAGCCTTTGACCCCCCCCAAAAAAAATGCAGCAAAAACATGAAGGGTATATAATAGTCCATAACCAACTGATACAATTCTTCATACTCTGATCAATCCTCTATTTCCCCCAGTACTTTATGCATTCACTCATATTCATAGGTAACCTTGTACTCTCTAGGAAGATATAATGTTTTGAGGCTGCTACACACATACACGCAAACAGAGAGACACAGAGAGACAGGCAGGCAGAGAGAAATAAGAGACAGAGAGATGGAGAAATCCTGACATTCGACTGAGTCTCATTTTTACCCCAGGCATATCTAAAGGTCTCCCACCTTATAGGACAATGCTAGAGAGAGTCTAAGTGCCACTGAGAAGGAAAATGAACTTAAGTTTGGTGGATAGGCAAAACTTTTACCATCAGACCCACACTGTCTGAATAATTCATGGCAATCATAGAGGAGAAAATCTAGGAGTTAGGCTCTCAGTATCATGGCTAAGTTCCTGAATAAAACCAAAATTAATATCTTGTTATTTGTTAAAAGCTCTAGTGGAAAAAAAAAAGAAAAAAGGGAAGTGAAGAGAAGAGAAGGAGAAGGAATGGGAAAAAAGAGGAAAGTAGAAGACAGAAGAGGAGCAAAGAGGAGAGGGAGAAGAAGGGAAATGGGGCAAGGGGGAAAGGAGAGGTGGGCAGGGAGGAAGGGGGAAAGGAATGAAAGAAAGGAGGAAGGAAGGAAGGAAGGAATCAAAACTACTAACAATAGTTTATACAGAGAGGTTTAGAAAAGATCTATGATTTTAATTTTTTTATTTTATCCCCATTGGCATGAATATTTTAGAGTTGTCAGTAGTAAAAACAAATGGAGCATTTGTTTGGGAAATATGTTTTTTTCCTCATAAAAGTTGAACCTATTGCATAATATCCTTAAGAAAAGTCCACTGCTTCCTGAAGAGAACTAAATTATTTTTACCACATGGGTAAAAATATTTCAATTTTTCAAAAGACTAGTGATTACAGCAATATGGTTTTTCCTCCATATATGAGGATCATGAGTTCCACCAAGCCTCACTAGATAGTTTGATCAAACCTTTGGTGATAAGTCTCTGAACCTAGGAAAGTTAGTTCTCTGACAACCAAAATGTAATCCATATCCTGGCCACAATTAAAATCATCACAACGCGGTTGAACCTGGAAAAGTTTCTACTCTGCTCACAGGTTTGGAGATTGAGTAAATAGTTAAACCAAAGAGTAGTCTTTATTGTTCCAACTTCAACATGGAAAGAGGGCTGAAGTCAAAAACCACAGGTAACTATCACTGGTCTTATGCCATTTAACATTTTTATCAATGACTTGTGTAAAGCTTTAGATGACATGTTTATCATCAAGTTTGCAGAAGACAAATGCTAGAAGGGATAGCTCACACAGTGTATGAGTCAGAATTTAAATAGCTCATGACAGTCTAGAACATAGGTCCAAATATAGCAAGTTAAAATTTTATATGATAATACAAAGTTTTATATTTGTATTTTAAAAATAAATTTCAGAAACACAATATGGGGTTTGGGGGCACATAGCTAGACAGTATTTCATTTTTATTCCACAGTGTGATTTGGCAGCCACAAAAGCCAATTTCTTTTAGATTTCAGAATTGAGAGCAATAATAACCAGCATGGCACAGTGTATAGAGTGCTGGACCTGGTATACATCAGTCAATAGACTCTTATTAAATGCTAACTATGTGCTAGAAACCATGCTAAGGGCTGGGGTTACAAAGAAAGACAAAATATAGTCTCTGCCATTAAGGATCTCAGTATAATGTGGGAGAAAACATGCAAACAAATACATACAAATAAGTTCTACACAAGATAAATAGGAAATAATCAACAGATGGAAGTACTCAGATTAGAAGGAATTGGGAAAATCTCCCTGCACAAGGTGGGATTTTAGCTGGGACTTTAGCTAGGAAAGCAGGAAATTCAAGAAGCAGAGATGAGGAGGGAGAACATTCCAGAAAAGACAGTCTGAGAAAATGCCCAGAGCCAAGAAATGGAGTATCTTCTTCAGGTAACAGCAAAGAAGCCAGTGTCATTGAACAGAAGAATATGTAAGGAAATGTATACTGTTAGAAGACTAGAGAGGTAGAGAAGGGGGACAGGTTATGAGAAGCCTTGAATGTAAAAAAAAAAGGATTTTATATTTGATCCTGGAAGTGATAGGGAGGTATCTATAGTTTATTGAGTAGTGAAGGAAGTTGTGGGGGGGTTGGGGTAGAAGGTTGACATGATCAGTTCAAATCCTGCTTCAGACATTAACTTTGTTATCCTAGGCAAGTCATTTAACTTAACATAGTTATGTCTCATTTTTCTTACCTATCAAAATGGAAATAATAGAACGTGCCTCACAAGGTTGTTGTGAGGGTCAAGTAAGATAACACGTAAAGTGCATTGCAAACTTTCAAATGCTTTTTTAAATGCTAGCTATTATTCATATTGTTGATTATGGAAGGGAAAATCCTTTATTACATTTTTTTCAGTAAAACCCCATCTGGAGTATTATGTTCAGTTCTGGATGCTATATTTTAGGAAGAACATTGATAAAATTGACAACTAGAGAAAGGGGACAAAGATGGTAAAGAACCTTGAGATTGTCACATGAGGATTAGTTCAAGAAATTGAAAATATTTAACTTGGAGAAGAGAACATTTAGGAAGACATGATTCTGTTTTCAAATGTTTGAATGGCTTTTTACCTGGCCCCAGAAGACAGATCTAGGATCAATGGGTGGAAGCTGTAAAGAAACAAATTTTGACTCAAAGTAAGGAAAAGCTTCCCAACGATGACAGTTATCTAAAAGCAGAGTGGACTGATTTAGGAAATAATGGGATCACCTTTATGAGATGCCTTCAAGCAAAGTCCAGATTACCCATTGCCATAAATGCCATGGAGAAGATTCTTGTTCAGGAACAACTTGGACAAGATGGACTCTCAGGTCCCTTCCAATTCTATGATTCTTTGATTCTGTTGTTGTTGCTGTTAGTTGTTATTGTTATTCATCCTATGTTCTCTGAGGGGACCAATGATGTCATGAGGGTGATGTTCATGAACTGGATTTAACTTGTTTCTGTGGAATTCTCTTCGAGACCAGAGTTTTCTCAATCCTTCAGTGAGGTACTGAATATTGCTATAGGACTATAGCAAACACACCCAGGTAAACAATGAAGAATATTGTTAAAATTTAGATGACCAGAAATAGAAAAATTTAAAGAAATTTTGAAGTTCTTTTGATTTGAAAGTGAAAACATTGGTTATCTATGTAAGTCTTAGATTTGATCTTCAACTGTTTCCATTCCTAGATGGAAAGATGATATTTGTAACTCATGAGACGTTTGTCAGTATTGGGGTAGATGGAGGGAAAAATAGATAGATAAATAGACAGACAGATAGATAGATAGATAGATAGATAGATAGATAGATAGATAGATAGATAGATAGATGGCACAAGGTGAGTTGAAGAGGAAGGGGTGATATCTAAAAAATAAAATTAAGGAGTGAAAGATTTTACTGGGAGAAGGAGAAAGGGAGATGTAGAATGGGGTAAATTATCTCACATAAAACAGACAAGAAAAAGCTTTTACAGTGGAGGGGAAATGGGGGAAGGTGAGAAGAAATGAGTGAATCTTATTCTCATCAGATTTGACTTAAAAAGGGAATAACATACACACTCAGTTGGTTATGGAAATCTATCTTACCCTACAGGAAAATAGGGGAAAGGGGATAAGAGGGGGTGATGATAGAAGGGAGGGCAGATTGGGGGAAGGGGTAACCAGAAGCAAAAGCTTCTGAGGAGGGACAGGGTCAGAAGAGAGAATAGAATAAACAAGGATAGGATAGGATGAAGGGAAATATAGTTAGTTTTTCACAACATGACTACTATGGAAGTGTTTTGCATGACTACACATGTATAATCTGTATCGAGTTGCTTGTCATCTCAATGAGGGTGGGTGGAGAGAGAGGAAGGGAGAGAATTTGGAACCCAAAGCTTTAAAAACAAATATTAAAAATTGTTTTTACAAGCAACTGGGAAATAAGATATACAGGCAATGGGGTATAGAAATCTATCCTGCTCTACAGGAAAATTGAAGGGGAAGGCAATAAGAGAAGAGGGGGTGATAGAAGGAAGAACAGATTAGGGGAAGGGGTATTCAGAATGCATGCCATCTTGGGGTGTGGAAGGGGTAAGATGGGGAGAAAATTTGGACCTCAAAATCTTGGGGAAGTGAATGTTGAAAACAAAAATAAACAAATAACAAAGAAAGAAAAAAAAAGATTTTATCTTCAAAATAAGTCAAATTTGATAACAAGAGGATGTTTTTATCAATGAGTTTTTGTTTTGTTCTGTTCCCTCCTCCAACAACTTTCCCACCATTACCCTCCATTTTGTCAAAAATATCTGACTGGTATAAAATATTAAGCAATAAGATTTTGTCATGTGGACTTAAGAAGGTACATTGTATATGACATGCAGCCTACTGCCTACATTTAAGAAATAATTAAGAAATCTTATCTGTGTTAGTCTGGATGGACAAGGGGTTAAAGATTGGCAATTTCTGTTACTAAAATGACAATATACTACTTGTCACTTCCTGGATCTGAATCATTCATATCAGCCTGATAGCTGACATTTTTCCAAATAGATTCTTCTTTGTGATTTTTCCAACAGATTTATTTTGCTATGTCTGAGAAAACTGTCACAAGGAGGCAATGAGTTCATCATTTCAGTAAGCAGACTGGGTAAATGTTAATAGAAAAGTTTGGTTTAAGAGTAGGCAGATGAGCATAGAGGTAAAAGACATGCACATAATAATAAAATTGGGAAAAACAAAAAGAAAAAGGCCACTATCGATCCTCTGGAAACAAAGATTTTGTCTATAGAAAATTTTCAAAAGTCTAGTCAATATCATTCAATATTTGTTCATGAAAAGAGCAGTTGCTTGACACTTTTGTCAACTCACTTAGCTTGTTATAGGGGAAAGGGGGTGGGGTGAGGAATGGAGCTTAGTTTTCTAATGCTAAAATGAGGAAGTTGGACTAGATGACCTCTAAGGTTCCTTCTTCTAACAGCAGCATGTATCAGAGGCTCTCACTGACCAGGAAATATAAGTTCACAAAACAGAATTAAACCTAAAGTGAAAAATTAGCTGGGTTGGCTTTGTGTTCTGAAAAGGTTGGTGCCTTGGGTGAAGTATTTCCTTCTGAAGAAGAAAAACCTAGAAGTAAAGAAGTAAAAAGCACTAAGAAATGGGCTTCCTTATGGGGAGAAAAATGCTAATACTTGTTTTTTCCCACTAATTCAATAACATAATCTGTTTGTTTTCGTTCTTTTCCAGTATTTTGCTTTTCAGAAAGAACTGTATTAGAAATTCTCTAATAAAAAAAAAAACAGGAAGACTTGTATGAACTGATACAGAGTGAAGTGAGCAGAACCAAAAGAATAATTTACATAACAATAACATTATATAGACAAACAACTGTGGAAAATTTGAGAACTCTAATCAATCCAAAGATCAATGATGATCCTAGAGGCCAATATTGAAGCATGCTACCTATCTTCTGGAAAGGATGGACTCAGGCTAAAGGCAGGCATTTTTTAGACACAACCAATGTGGAAATTTATTTTGCTTTACCATGCACATTTGTTAATAAGGATTTTGTTTTTGTTTTTTCAAAGTGGTAAAAGTGAGAATTGAGTAAGAAAAAGTAGATTTTTAAGTGAAAGAAATGTAAATGATTATTATTTTTTTAAAACCTCTGGCCCTTAACCTAAAAGTATCTTGGTCCACTTTCTTATGGGGAAGAGGCAACAACTCAACTGAGGACTTTAGTTCAAGCCAGATGCTACAAGGAGAGAGAAGCTCCCTAAATTTCTGCTCAACTGAGCTGTACTTGGCAGCAAGCACAGGCCAGAAGATCCATGCCATGTAGTAGGCATCCAAAAATAGTAATGAGCAAGACCCAGTAGAGATTACATACAGCACCAATATGCCCAGAAGAGACTAGAAATTGCATACCATGTGAGACCAGAATGGAATGGGCCTAACAGGTGGAATCTTCACTGGGAAGAATCAAGAACTCTGATGGCATTGGAGGCATGATTTGCTTCTCTAGGTGTATGCCCAGGCCACATATTGGGTTTCCACTTCAGTGCCCTAAGCACATGTTCTCTTCATGTCTGCTTTTCCTATTGATGAAATTTGTGGAATACTGGGTCTTCGGGTTTATGGGGCAAAATGTTTTACCACCAGTTTTTCCCCCTATGTCCTCTGGATAACTAACAATTGATAGATAAATAGATAGATAGATAGATAGATAGATAGATAGATAGATAGATAGATAGATAGATAGATAGATAGAT
>NW_020954590.1:5740116-5844337 GCF_900497805.2 Vombatus ursinus
GATAGATAGATAGATAGATAGATAGATAGATAGATAGATAGATAGATGGATGGATGGATGGATGCACCAGGAAGGGCTTGTGAGCTATTGTTTATAATAAATGTGGGTTCAATGAGTACCTTAAACCTGGGATAACCTTTCTTGGGGACCCACATTTATGTTTGCAAGAGGTGCTGCTTGGTTCTACACTTTCAAAACAGTATGAACACCTATAACAATCTTTTGGGGATAATTATTGCTGTACAATGCACTCAAGTTTCTTTCTTTCTTTTGATGGAGAAAAAAATGAGAAAAAATTTATATTAAATATACCTAATTTATCATTTGTACATAAAAGATACCCTAATAATGACTTTCCAAATATATTTTGATGCAATGGATTTATAAACCAAGGAAAAAAATTCATCCATGTGACATAACCAGTGATTATAAGTAGCCCGTGCAAGAATAAAATGAATAGAATTTAGAAATTAAAGTCACTTAAATAGCTCATTTAATTTTAATAAAACTGATGGTGTCTTTTTGTTAGATATTCTTAAGCCCTTAGTTAACTGTAATCTGGGAATGGATGCCATTATAAGCAATATGGCTTAAAAGAAAATGTATCTGTATAGCACACCCCTATAAACATAAAAAGCCTTTACTATAAGAAGAAACATCAAAGATTTTCCCCTTTAGTTTTTTTCCACCCTTTTGTAGCTTTCCCTAAACATGAATGTAGAGGAACCCCAATTAAGAAGGAGCAGTCCAAGAAATCTTATAGTCATAGTCAATGGTAGTTTTAGACCTGGAGAATTATAAGACTACATATTGTGGTAAAAGAAGGACAGGACATGCTGGGAACAAAACAAGAAGTGAGGGATGAAAGAAAGATAGCTGATTCAAGAAACAGTGGGGAAACACCAAAAAAACTATAAAACGGTGAGGACCCTTTGACCCAGCAATATCTTTACCAGTTCTATATTCTAAAGATATCAAAGAAAAAAGAAAAGGACCTATTTGTACAAAATATTTATAGCAGCTTTTTTTTTGTGGTAGCAAAGACTTGGAATTTGAGGGAATACCCATCAATTGGGGAATGGCTGAATTAAGTTGTGGTATTTGATTATGATGGAACACTATCGTGTTATAAGAAATGACAAGCAGCCAAGACAACTCCAAAGGAGTCATGATGAAAAAAATGCTATCCACCTCCAGAGAAATGATAAACTCTGACTGCAAACTGAAGTATAATTCTCTCTCTCTCTGTCTCTCTCTGTTTCTGTCTCTCTGTCTCTGCCTCTCTGTCTCTCTCTGTCTCTCTATCTCTGTCTCTGTCTCTCTGTGTCTCTCTGTCTCTCTCTCCTACATGGTTTACATGGAAATATGTTTTGCGTGATTTCACATGTAAAATTGATATCATTTTGCTTGCCTTCTCAGTGAGAAGGGTTGGGAGGGAAGGAAAAAATTTGGAATTCAAAATTTAAAAAGAAAATAATATTTAAAATAAATACATTATAAAAAAGAAAGAAAAAGAAATGATGAGCAGGATGGTTTCAGAAAAACCTGAGAAGATTTATATGAACTAATACAAAGAGAAGTGAGTAGAACCAGGAGAATATTGTACGTAGTAACAATATTGTAAACATGATCAACTGAAAGACTTAGCTACTCAGATCAAGACAACAATTGAAGATAATTCCAAAGGACCCTTGATGAAAAATGCTATCCACCTCCAGAGAGAGAACTGATGAACTCTGAGTGCAGATTGAAGCATTTTTTTATTATTATATTTTTCCATCTCTTTTGTGTGTTTTCTTTTGCAACATGACTAATGCAGAAATATGTTTTACATGACTTCTCATGTATAATCAATATCATATTACTTGTCTTCTCAAGTAGTAGGGGGACTCAATTTTTTTTAAAAAAATGAATGTTAAAAAATACATGTAATTTGGAGGTATCTAATGAAATAAATAAAAACATATTTTTAAAAAGGGAAAATGGAGAAATGAGCTAAAGAAGAGAATCTTGGTTTTGAAACATATGTTGGTGGTAAATAGAAAGCTATCAACTAAGATATCTAAGTACTGTAGATTCCTAAGAAAATCAGTGGATTTGGAGGGGGAAAGTCACAAAAGAATACATTTCTGTTAATTTTGCTAACAACAGAATATTCAAAATTTTATTTCCTAAGGGCAGCATAAATAGAGAGCTAAACTTAGAATCAAGAAGATCAGGGTTCAAATGCTCCCTCCAGCATTTACTAATTTCCCAACCACAGGTATCTAAGACTTATTTTTCCCACCAGTAATATGGAGATTAATATCTGTTTTACCTACCTTTCATGATTGTTGTGAGGATTAAATGAGATCCTGTATGCAAAGCACTTAACAAACCTCAAAGTGTTGTACAAATTTCAGTTGTCATTACAATGAGCATCATCATTGTCATTAATGTAACTCCTAATGAGACCCTGCTCTACTCCTGCTCAGAATGATACCTCCTCCTCCTCACTGCTGTCTCACTTTTTAAAGAGTTCATTTCCATTTTACCTATCCTGTGGTATGACTGGGTCAAAGGTACAAGTTAATGATTTTTTACTATAAGCTCCCTTTATTTTATGGAAGACATTATGCTAGAGTGGTAAAAGATCTGAATTTGGAGTCAGTAGAGACAGGTATGATTTCTGCCTCTGACTTTTATTTAATCATTGTATAATCTTCAGTAATTTACCTTAATCTCTGGTATTGTTTCCTCATCTGTAAAATGGGGATAACAATACTTAGTTCATGTGTTGGTGTGAGAGAGTCAATTTGCAAACCTTCAAGCAATCTACAGAGTATTGCACTAAGACTTTTGGTACACTTTAAACGTGAGCCAGTCTTACAGGTGATAGATTGAGCCCCAGAGAGTTGGAAGGATTCTCACTACAGTATTCTTGTCACTAGACTGCATGCTTGTATGAGGTTTATAGTTCATTGACTCTAAAGGTTTGTTAATTCTTCTTCACAAATATATTTAAAATTTTAAACTTTCTGTTTACTCAATCATTAGATATACTTCACTCCTTGTGACTGTAATGACAATTCACATCAGTAAAAAAGATAGAATCCTCTCTTCTAAAGGCTAAGTAGTACCATTAATGGGCTGTTATTTTCAGTGCATTTCATCTGCTATGTATCTGTCTTCCTTATCTCAAAGTCTGGTCCTATAAAGTTTCATAATTTGATAAATTGAGAAAACAATGAGTAGCCAGTAGACATAAAACTTTTGGGAAAAGGGGGCCACATCAAATCTGAATTTTCCTGGAAAAAAAATTAAATAGGTAAACCTTTAGAAAATAATGGAAAACAGGATAATATATTTTCATTCATCTATCCATCTAAGGCATTTCAAACTTTGCATTTTTTTGTTTCAAACCTTTTAAATACAAGATATTTTCCAAACATCTATAAGTACCACTGCTGCCATGGTCTTCTTTAACCTCATTATTCCATTCCTTACCATTCCAGAAAAGAAGGAGAACAGAATAGACACTACTTTATGATCCAGGAAACATAAGAAAAGACTATGACAGCTCAGTTCCCTTCAAGAGTCAACAAACAAAGTCAACAGACCTTTATTAACCACATACTCTATTTCAACCCATGTGCTAAATGCTAGGGATACAAATGCAAGCTAAAACAAAGACAGTCTCTGACCTCAAGGAGCTGTAGCAGAATTTTTTAGGGACCCAAGAAGGTTGTTACTCAACAATCTGGGTTCTTGAGATAGATGTCAGTTAATAGCAATAAGGAGTAAATTAAGAATAAAATAAGTAATCATTTTATTTGGTCAGGTACATAACAAGGTAGAAAACATTTACAATGAGCTTGACATAAAAGTCTTCTTATATACCTGATTTTAGGGCAACATTCACAAACTAAACATTATCCAAGATAACATTGTATAGAATAAAGAAAGGTGGCTATTAATGAAACATGTGTTATACAAAAAATAATATACTTATTGAAAAAAGTTTCAATTTTCAAGAAATTGAAAAAAATTATGTTACAGCTAAATTGGAGATAGAGAATGGTTATTGTCTGAATATAGCTGGTCTCACCAAATCAACAAAATCTGCCCATCAGGCCAGACTGCAAGGAGAACTTTTCCAGGATGCTAGAATCCTCCACGTTCAACAGCTAAGTCATTTTCTTTTCTTTCCCTTTCTTTTCTCTTCTTTTCTCTTCTCTTCTTTCCTTTCCTTTTCTTTTGTCTTTTCTTTTCTCTTCTTTCCTTTTCTTTTTTTTACCAATAAAGGGCAAAAGGGAAACACTAAAGGAAACTAGTTGTTGCAGCTGGTATTTAGTTCACTAAGAGTCATTTACTGCAAAAATGGCTGATATAGAACAACTTTGTGTGCCTTGAAGCAGGGCTGTCCCTAAGGAGAGGGGGAGGGATCCATGTGTTACACAAGCATGTTAAGGAAGTTCATGGTGCAATACAAGGGGATGTGTTAAAAGATATTAAGGTAAGAGAGGAGAGGATGTGCACCAGAAGCTGCCAACTTCAGGAAACTTGTTGCAGTCAGTTTCTGGGGTTCATCTGAGGGTGGTGGGGAAAGATAATTTTGTCCATTTCTCCCACAGAGCCTATATTCTTTTTTTAATGTTTATTTATTTTATTTTTAATTTATGGAATAAAATAGACATTCCCATAACATAGACCATTTTTTAAAAAGATGATTGCACATGAAACTGCAAATCTATTATATATAACTTGCTGTTCCTTTTAAATATATAATGAAGATATCATGTGAAATTCTTTTTTTTTCCCCCTTCCCCCTCTCCCACCCTAGAGATGGCTCCATTAGACACAAATGCGTGTGTATGTGTGTGTGTGTGTGTGTGTGTGTGTGTGTGTGTGTGTGTGTGTGAAATCATTCTATATATACTTCTGTTTAGCAGTTCTTCTTCTGGATGCAGATAACATCTTCCTTCATACATCCTTTGTAGTTAATTTGGGTATTTATAACAGTCAAAATGACTTATTCATTCAAATTTGTTCTTAAAAGAATGTTGCTGTTACTGTATACAATGTTCTCTTGGTTCTGCTCATTTCACTCTTCGTTATTTTGTGCTTACATTTTAGTGAGGGAAACCAGGAGAAGGAGGTAACTGTTTGGTGGCATGAAGCCACATAGTGAAGGATGGCTGGTTTGGGCCCTTCCTCAAAGTGGAGGTTACAAGAGGAAAAGAGGGATACAGGAGCAGAGGAGAAAGGCAACTGGGGCCTGGTGGCAAAGTCTGGAGAGAGCAAGTCTGTAACTTTTGTTAATATGGTGGGGCTTCTTTCCTACAGAGAAAACAAACTCTTTGTTTCTAAAGGCTTAAGAGGGAAGTCACACAAAACTGAGGAGAGGGAAAAAAACTTTTGTTGTTGTTTTTTGTTTTATCCAGTGTATTGCAGCTTATGCTCACTGTTACAACGATAGGATCACAAGTATAGTTTGTCGTTTTAAGAATTTATTCCAGGGTGGTTAGGTGGTGCAGTGGATAGCGCACCGGCCCTAGAGTGAGGAGGGCTGAGTTCAAATCTGGCCTCAGACACATAACTCTCACTAGCAGTGTGACTCTGGGCAAGTCACTTCACCTCAATTACCTCACACACACAAAAAAAAGAGGAATTTCATTCCACAGTAATTTCAGGATTTTTGTGTTGGGGAGAAAAAGACATCATGAGAAAGCCATGCACTGAACCAGGCTTGCTGATCACTCTGACATAAAAAGAAAAATCATTTAAACACTGGGGCCATTAAAAGAAACTGCAATTGCAGATATAGTGGGCAGGCACCCAGGCTTCCAAAAGGGGAGATAATTATGGAAAAGAAAACTAAGCTAATTGAAACACTGTTTGGGGCTTTCTCCTTTCTCTGGTGGATTTGAAGCGTGAGAATAGTAATAGTACCAGACCTCCATTTCTAAAGATTAAAGGGTACCCATTGAAACACATACCAACAACAACAAAATTGGGGAGGGCTGGAACTATATTTCAGACCTGAAACAGGAGAGGTAATTTTTTTGTGTGTTCACTCTTAAAGGAGAAAGAAAAGCAAATCATCACAATATACCAAGCAAAGCAAAGAATTTTTACAATTGGAAGACCCAGTCTACACAATAAGGTTTTATGATGGCTTTTAAAAGATGCATAAAGAGATTCTGCAGTCCATAGTGATGTTTGTGTGATATTCTGAGGATCAGAAGAAAACAAAAAGTGACTGGAATTAATTCAGAAAATAAACCATCAAGTATAAAGGCTACACTAACATAGTAAATGGAAAAGTAGTTGTATTAAATAATGTGTATCTAAAAGACAGTGATATTAATTCTGTAGATAACCCTAATGCTATGACCAAGGACTTAGTCCTTAGTGTAAATTTTACATCTTTCTTAGATTTGCTAGAAATCCTCTGGAAGAAATTCCTGACTTTTGGACAGAACAATTTTTCTAAGGAGTAGGGATTCTAGTGAGACAGTGCTGGGAAGATGAAAAACATTATTCCTCTATTATTCCCTAAATTCAAATTCCCCTTGACTTTAGCCCCCAGAACCACCAAGTCTAATCCTGGAAGGAAAAGTAATTAACTCCTTTCTCATCACAACCACTACTCTGAGAATGGGTCAACAATGTGGCACTTCTCACCTTACAATTAAGGATCAGCCCAACCATCATCCCATTTGAATCTTCAATCTCATGTTCCAAGTCTTACAAATCTTAGAATTTTGTTGTGTATGGAATCACATTTACTTGGCAGCTAAGTGGCTGCCAACTAAGATAATGAACTGAGTTCAAATACTACCTCAGACAATGGAACCCTGGACAAGTCAATTAACCTTCAGCCTCAGTTTCCTCATCTGTAAAATGGAGATATAAATAGCATCTAACTCACAAGATTATTGTGAGGGTCACATGAGATAATATATATAATGCTTTGTAAATGTTAAAGTGCTATATAAATGGTAATTATCACCATTATAATAATTATTATTATAAAATGTACACAAGGACTCTATTGAGTTAATAGGGTATAAATGGTTACAGGATATTGATGAAAATCTGAAAAGCTCAGTGAGTTTGTTATTCACAGTCTCAGGAATGACCTCTGCCTCTGACTTGAGGAAACTTTCAGAAATAGAAATAATGTTATAAGCTGATAAGACATCTGCTCCACTCCCATCCTGTGTGTAGAGCTAGACAACTGAGATTTCAACAGGTCAAAGAGCTACAGGGTTTTTTGTTGAATTTCTGATACATGAGCTTTCACCTTATCTTACCCTGTACTAAATCTCTACGGCACTTTCCAGTCAATTTCAGACCATAAGGGCATGCAGGTACCCTTTCTTCCTTCCCCTCCACCTTTCCAGAATCCCTGAAGTGTTGTCTTCCCAATTAGATTGGAAGCTCCTTGAGGTCAGAGATTATCTTTTGCCTCTTTAAGTCCCCAGCATTTAGCATAATATCTGGCACAAAGTAGGTGCTTATGTTTATTGAACTGAATTCCTCAATTAGAATGTGAGATACTTGAAGGCTGACTTTCTTTTTTGCATGTATTTGTATGTGCAGGACTTATCACAGTGCCCCAAACACATACACATGTTCTATCCAACTATCTATGCATCCATGTAGAATAACAATGAAGATCATCAGGATCACTTAATTTCTTTCCCAGAACATGCTTTTTTTTTTTTTTTTTTTTTGGTAATGAAATCAGTGGTGAAGACAATGATTGCCCAGAAAAGATCAGAGTGGGAAAACGTGTCAATGTTCCTTTGGGGCAGGAGATTTATAAATAGGAGTTGCTGAGTTGTTTTTTCCTGCATTTGTTTCTGTTAATGGACTTTTCTATATTTTATCTTCCAGGAAAATTTGTCAACAAGTGCATATTGAAAGCACTGTCTTAAGGGTGTGGTATCCCCATTAATCTACTACCAATGAATCCTAAGTCACTAACACCCTTCCCTCCAAATTTTTCACTCTCGGCTTTCTGTCTGTGGAAGGCTGTGTAGATTTCTACTTTTCCTCTTCTAAGCTGTCTCTGAAATTAAAATACATCCCTTCTTTAGGTTCTTAAAAAGATTTTCACTACTAATAACTCACTCCAAGAAAGCATGCATAAGATTAAAACAAATGAAGAGAATAATAATATGCCACAAAAAAATCTTAAAAATTAATACATCTTCCAGAATAGGAAATATGGTCTCCATTTTTTCCAGTCCCATCATCTTTGATTGAACTGTATGTGTGTGTGTATGTGTGTGTGTGTGCTCATGCGTGCATGCGTGCTTAATTTGTTCAAAATTATTTGACTCAGATATTGAGTTCAACATTAGTTAGAAATTTCAGGCCTTTAGCTCAATGTATATTCATTTTGACAACTTTGTCAGGTCAGAGGTAGGCCCAAAGGGGCTGATGTACTATATTTACTCCCTTTTCCACAAAGTGATCCTACTGCTCTGAATCCAGCAATATGACCTAACTTGTTTCAATCCTTGAGATCCTGGCTTCTGATGAGAGGGGAAAATAGGATCCCTTTTCTCACTCCATACAGCACATTAAACCCTGGAGAAAAATTATTCAACATGTAGGTCTGGCACTCATAACAACTTCCCTTAAAGTAGAGTGGAAAGGTTAAAAGGTATTCAATGTACAATATCACTCAACAGTTATTGTTTTCTTAATCATAAAAGAAATATGAAAACACAGTGTATTTTAACAGAATGACTTAAAATAGGATGCAGTAACTTAATTTATACTCCATACAATCTACTGAGAAGCTGATAATTAAACTTCAACACCACAAAAAGCAGTTTACAGGATTGCTGATTAGGTAGTCTACATTTCACCTGGGCTCTACACTGTCTCACTCAAAGTTCATGTTTTCTATCAAGCCAGGGCAAGAGCTTGGTCTCTTTCTCTTGGTTGTCATCTTCTCCAATAGAGAAAATCTCCTAGCCCCCAACCAACTTCATTCAGTGGGCCCTCAACCTCTAGAGCTCTTGAATATTTGAACTTGTCTCCAAGCCTCTACATATACACCTAGAAGTTGATGCTTAATCACCTATTCAAGTAAAGGAAATTTTGTTGCTCAGTTGTTTTTCAGTCATGTCCAGTTCTTTGTGACCTGATTTGGGGTTTTCTTAGAAAAGATGCTGGAGTGGTTTGCTATTTCCTTCTTTTGTTCATTTTAGAGATGAGGAAACTGGGGCAAATAGGGTTAAATGACTTTCCTGGGGTCACTCAGCTAGTAAATGTCTGAGGCTGGATTTGAACTCACCTCTTCCAGGGTCCAAGCCCATCATGCTATCTACTGCACTACCTAGCTGCCAATTCAAGCAAAGGAAATACAAAGAAAAAAAGCTGCTATGTCATGAAATTTACCTCCATGTTTCTGGGTTCAAAGACTCAACCAGTCTCTGATTCCTCACTGAAAATCAGAGTTACATGATGCCACCTGGAGGGTGGAAAGAAGAGAGGATTAACTACCTGCAGGATGTTCTTTTAACATAAATCATTCTAGACTTCTCCCATTGTTATGGGGTGAGAAAAACTAAAGAATCACTATGGGGTTTCTGTATCATAACAAAGCAATATGTCCTTTCAGCACTGGGCCACCATGTAGTCAGAGGCAACTAGTAAGTTTGTCATCTTGGAAAAGCCCAAGAATTGAGTAACCATGTTCCTGAAGTACATAGAAATTTCCAGGGGAACTCTGGGAACCCATACCCCCTGTACACTAATGTAGAAACCAATGAAAGAATTTTCTTAATCAATCTGATGAGCTCATAGAAAGTTTTGGCTTCTGGGGAGATTCGGGTAGTATCTTCCTACAAAGCATATAAGTATGCCCCTTTAGGTCCTCAAAAAGAATGGTTCTCAGTAATTAGGGATGAATTGTTTGTCTTCTCTTTGTTACTAGAAATGATTCAATGTATGTGTTAGGGGGAAGAGGGATCAAGTCAAGTAAAGAAGTATTTATTAAGCACCTATTATTGTCCAGGCTTAATAAATACTTCTTGACTTGACTTGATCCCTCCTCCTCCTAGGCAAGCTCTGAAATTTCTGCCCTCTGTGTGTTACTATTTAATGGAGGCTTTGTGCTTTCCTGGTTAAACCTGAGTCTTGACTTACCACAAAAATATATGCCATGTAGAATGGAATTATTTGGCATTGAAATGTGTATATTTCCCAAAAACATAGCATTAAAGTATTCCTTGTTGTGTTTCATTGATGGCCACAACACTTGGTTACAGTCTATGTTGTCTATCTCCTAGCTGTGGTTTTGTCAGTGTTAAGTATTATCATTTCTATTTTACAGATGAGGAAATTGAGGCTCAGAGAGGTTAACTAACTCATCCAAGTTCACACAACTAGTAATTGTGGAGCCTAGACTTGAACTCAGGTCTTTCTGACTCCCTATTTAGTGCTCTCGCCCCCTACAAAAGTCATAGGAGTGCAGTCTTTTTTCACATCATCAACCTTAGACTGAATTCTGATGCTACTTAATATAGAGTTAGCCCTCAGTGGTTCCAGTAATGTAGACTGAGCCTCATTATATTTTATTTAACAAGCTGACTAATTGGGAATGTGGAGCCATGTGTTCCCCTTTTGTGATTACTTGTATTCAGTCATATTCCTAGACCCTTTGGCCCCAGGAACATCCCAACTGAGAAAGTTAGAGACACTGGTTTGCTAACCAGTGTTTATGATTTTAGACAAGACCACAGTTGTTTCTATCCTTCCCTATCTCTATGACCTTGAGCCCCAGAGCATATTAGAGGAGTGGCTAAAGCCCTGGACTTGGAGAGAGGAAGACCCTGAATTCAGATTTTGCCTCTGCCACTTACTGGCTATGTGACCCTGGGCAAGCACTTGGACTTTCTGTATCTCACTTTTCTTACCTGTAAAATGGGGGGGGGGGGAGAGATTGGACTTAATTTCTTCTAAGTTTCCTGCCAGCTGTAAATCTATGGTGCTATATTGTTTATAGCAAAGCTGCCCCTATTATAAGGCAAGGTGATACGTGAATTATCTGGGACAAATCAAATTTATTAAATGTACTGGTTTAAACAATAAACCTTACAAATTTTGACATCTTTAAAGAACTTTTAATAGGCCATTGTGTCATAATAATCACTTATTTTACACAATTCATCACTAAGTCCGTGAGATTTTGCCAGATATTATCTAATTCTTTGCTATGAAACCACAATTTTAGGAAGTTTGATATTAAGTGTACCTTTGACAAACACTCTATTTTTCCAAGTCTAGCCTAGATTATAGCCAGTACATTTCTAATGGGATTTAAACCAAGTAAGTTCCAAGGTCATGGAAGTATGTTCATATCCATCTCTTAGCCTTTCATGACATATATGAAAGGTCATATTGCAGTATTCCATCTCCATTTGGAAATTTCTTTAATTCTAGAACAATTCTTCATCATATATCAATATATTTATGAAAATTTGTTGTCCTTTCAAGGGAACAAGAATACAGGCCTACCAGAAGGAAAAATCCCTTAACATTTTTGAATGGATGTCTTATAAGATAATTTTTTATAAAATAAAACATCCAGATCTTACAGAATGATCAGTAAAAATTGTCCTTTTTCAATTTCCAGTACTCCGGTAATTCACTTGTCATATATATGACCAGCATTTTTTATTTTAGCAATTGCTAACAGCTTTTTAAAAAATGATCTTTTATTCTTCCAACTTTAAGAAGCCTATGCTAAACTATAGAGGAATTATTAACAACTCTTCCAGTCTGTCACTCAGTCAATAAACATTTATTAAGCACCTACTTACTGTGTTCCAAGAACTGTACTAAGCACTGGGGTTACAAACAAAGGCAAAAGCAAGTCCCTCATCAAATGGGGAATGGCTGAACAAGTTGTGGTATATGATTGTGATGGAATACTACTGTGCTTTAAGAAATGATGAGCTCAGTGATCTTAGAAAAACATGGAAATATTTTCACAAAATAATAAAGAGCAAAATGAGCAAAACCAAGAGAACATTGTATAGAGTAAAAGCAATAGTGTTTTAGAACAACTTTGAGCAAATAAAGTTATTTTGACTATTATAAATACCAAATTAACTATAAGGGACATATGAAGAAAGACATTCTCTGCATCTAGAGAAAATAAATAGAATGCATAGAATAATTTTACATTTTTTATATATGTATACATATGTGTGTAACATATATGTGTATGTATATATACACATATATATGTATGTGTGTGTGTGTGTGTGTGTGTATATATATATATATATACATATACATATACACATACCTGTGTTTAATGGTAGCCATCTCCAGAGCAGGGTAAGAGGAAAGAGGAGGGAAGAAAAAAATGTATATGATAACTTTATTATATTTTTAAAAGGAATAGCAAGTTTTATATAATAGTTTTGCAGTTTCATGTGCAATTATCTTTTTTTATTAAATTATGTTATGGGAATGCTTGTTTTATTCCATAAATTAAAAAAAAGTCCCTGATCTAAAGGAACTTACGATCTACTGAGAGAGATAGCATGCAAGCAACAATGTACAAACAAGTTGTATAGAGGATCAATTAAAAATAATCAACAGAGGAAAGGCACCATAATAAAAGTGACATTTTAGCTGGGGTTGGAAAAAGCCAAGAAAGCCTGGAGGTAAAGATGAGGAGGGAGGGCATTCCAGAGACAGCCAATGAAAATGTCCAAAGTCTGGAGTGAAGTTTCTTATTAATGTAACAGCAAGAAGTAATTGTCATTGTATCACAGAGAGGTAAGGTGGCAATGAAGGGATGGGGAGAAGTAGAGGGAAGGGGATCTAAGTTATAAGAAGACTGGAAAGTAGAGGATGGGCCAGGTTGTAAAGGGCTTTGGATGGAACCATTGGGGTTTAATAAGTGGGGGGTGTAATGTGATCAGATCTACATATTAGAAAGATTACTTTGACAGCTGTATGGAAGATGGACTGGAGTAGGGAGAGATTTGTGGCAGGAAGACCAACCAGGAGGAAATGGGAATATTCCAGACATGAGGGGATAAGGACCTGAATGAGGTGACAGCTGCAGTGTCAGAAGAGAGAAGGAACATGGTCAAGAAATGCTACAAAGGTAAAATCAACAGGCTCTGGCAACAGATTGGATGGGGCAGGGGGAACTAGAGAGAATGAGAAGTCGATCATGATACCTAAGTTTCTAGCCTGGGAGGCTGGTTAGTAACTTCAGAGAGAAAGGAGTTTCAGTTGAATAATGAGTTCAGAAGCCAGACTGGAGCTGCCAGGTCCTTCTGTAAGGTCTTTACTTATTTACTGAGGATGAATTAGGCTGTTTTAAAGCAATAGTTTGTCAGTACTTGGTGTTATTTTTCATTTTTGATAACCCTAATTTGTGATCCTGTTTCACCACGGGCTTGAATTCCCTGAAATATTTGACTTCCCTACACCAAAAACCACTGTGATGCCTCTTAACAGTTATTGAAATGTGCTCTTTTAAAAAGCTACAAGTTTTGCACATTTACTTGAGATAATCTCCATTTTGAATAACCTTGGAATTAAAAACATAACAAAAGGGAACAATGAAATATGTTGGTATGCCATGAAATGTAGCACTAACAGAAAACTAATTGAAATTGAGGAAACCAATTCATTCTGATTTCATTTGGTTTTGGTCAGATATTCTGAGTCACTTGTGCCAATAAAAACACACATGACTAAATATCACCACAAAAGATAAGTCATATTAAAATTTTTGCTTGTTCAAGTAACTTGTGCACCACTGCATAAAAACTCCATACTTGCTCCAATACCTCCAAAGGCTCCCCTTGCCTAAGTCCATGGTTCTCAATCTGACATTAAGGGCCTTTCTCAATCTCTTTCCAATTTTCTCTCCACCCTGTCTCAAATATCTTACAACAGTGATTCTCAAACTTTTTGGTATTATTATCGTTTTACATCCTTTTTTTTTAAGGCAATTAGGGTTAAGTGACTTGCCCAGGGTCACATAGCTAGTAAGTGTCAAGTGTTTGATCTGAGGCCAGATTTGAACTCAGGTCCTCCTGACTTCAGGGCTGGTGCTCTATCCACTGCACCACCTAGCTGCACCACCATTTTACAGTCTTAAAAGTTTTTGAGGATCGCAAAGAGCTTCTGTCTATGTTAGTTATATCTATCAATATTTATCACATTAGAAATTAAAACAGAAATTTAAAAAATATTTATTCATCTGAAAATATCAATAATAAACCTACTATATTCTAGTATAAATAATATAGTCTTACAAAAATAACTACTTTCAAAACAAAAATTTTAGTAAGAGTAACATAATTTTATGTACTTTTGCAAGTCTCTTTAATGTGTAGCTTAAGAGAAGATAGCTGAATTCTCATTTCTGCTGCTGTATTCAATCTCTTGTGACTTTTTTTGTTTGAAGCATGTGAAAAAAAAATCGGTCCTCACAAAGATATGTAGTCTGAAAAGGAGGGATAATTTAATAATCAAATTGCATCTTAGCACCATTTTGAAAATAATTTTGATGTCATGGAACCCTAGGGGTCCTTGAACCATACTTTGAGAACTATTGTTTTTTACCCTCATCTACAGGCTAGCTGGTTCATTCACCATCCCCCAAAATTCTGAGGCTGGTTGATGTTACTCCCTCCACATGAAATTCCCTTCCCTTACCTCCACTGATCAAAATTCCACCCATCCTTCAAAACTCAGATCCAGTGCTACTGCAGTGATATAGCATTAAAGTGAGGTTTCCTTCCTCTAAACTAATTGTCCATCCCATTTATGTGGCACTTACAAACTGCCGTGTTGTCTTCTCTTCTCTCCCTTAATAGTTTCAAAAGTTTTAAGGCAAGAACCATGTCTAATAAATTACACATTTTCATGCCTCCCACAACACCTATCATAGTGCCTTGTACATAGCAGGAGCTCATTCATATTTGTTAAATGAATGAATTTTTGTTGTTTTTGTACAGACTTGTGTTTTCATCATCATAAAGGAAAATGCCAATGAGGAAACTTCTTTTATCAATGGAGATAGGTCTCTGATCTGAAACTCATAGTCTTAGAGAGTTAGTTACCTAAGGCACTGAGAGGTTTTGAGACTTGTCCAGTGTCAGCGTGTAAAGTCAGTATATGTCAGAAGTAGAAATTGAATCCAAGTTTCCCTGACTCCAAGATGAGCCCTTTAAACCACTATCCCATGCTCCCCCTCAAATGAATGACAATGTAGCCCCAGATTCATCTTCACCAAGGATAGGAACTGAACAAGAGGTTACAGAGGCAACAGTGATATTTAGGTCATAGCAGTTGGGATAGGTGGTGTAGTGGGTAGAGTGCTAGGCCTGGAGTCAGGAAGACTCATTTTCATGAGTTCAAATCTGGCCTCAGACACTTAATAACTATATGTCCCAGGGCTAGTCACTTAACCCTGTTTGCCTCAGTTTCCACATCTGTAAAATGAACTGGAGAAGGAAATGGCAAACCACTCCAATATCTTTGCCAAGAAAATGCCGAATGGAGCTGTGAAAAGTTGGACATGACTGAACAATAACAAAAAGGAAGGGAAGAGTTGCTAAGGTGAGTCCCTGGTCCCACAATTCTTCCCTTGGCATCTCTCCTCCCTACCATGTAACACTTCCTTTAGTAAGGAATACAACAAGATATTCATTACCTAGATAGAAAGATAAAAAATTTCCTCATAGTACAAGGTGTTAATAATATGTGCCTAGGACACACTATGTAATTAATCAATGCTTTTTGATTGATTGATTAGTTGACTATAACAACACATACTGTGAGAACTGAGTGATGTAGTCATTGTAAGCTTTATTCATACTCATGAATAATACGCTCTCTCAAAGCATAATTCTATTAGTTTTATTCTAGGTGTGAGTTAGGCCATCAACCCAAGAAGTGTTTTAAAAAAAATATTAAGCACTTCCTAACACTTTATATGGAGGCAGCTAGGTGGCTTGGTGAGTAGAGCACCGAGCCTGATTCAGAAAGACCTGAGATCAAATCTTACCTCAGTCACTTTCTAACTGTGTGGCCCTGGGCAAGTTATTTATTCTCTGTTTGCCTTAATCCACCAGAGAAGGAAAAGACAAACCACTCAAGTATTTTTGCCAAGAAATTCCATGAACACTACAATCCATGGGGTCATGAATAGTTGGACATGACTGAACAATAATAACACTTTATATAGAAACCTCTGTTTCTGGGGTCACTTTACAGGGGAGCTATGCACCTTTAAATAGTGTGCTTACTGAATGTTTTTATGGGAGAAAATGTTCTTTCTCTAGAATGTTAAAACAAAATGTTAAAAATTAACTGTTTGATAATGGTTGTAAATGTTGAAGCAAGTTGAACAAATCCATTTCATTGTACATAATATTTACAGTGGCCTTTTGAAGAGAGCACTAGAGTTTGTTCCTTTCCCTCCTAGTCTTCCTCTCCATCTTTTCCTTTTCCTTTCCCCCTCCTTCTCCTTCTATGTACCTTTGAATGTAAACCATTATTTCCATTAATTTCATTCTCATAAGAATTGGAAGTAATTTAAACTTTTCTTTCCCAATAGATAGAGTTTGAAAATATGGGGGAAACTTGTGAGTCCATATAGAAAACAAAACCTCCTATGTATATCCCATTTACTTTTGCTTCTTTCCTCAGCACCTTCTGATAAAGGATTATAACATGGGCACACATTTACATGACCAAGAGACTTTTACTTGTAAAGCTTGCTTCAAAAGAGTTTAAAATGGCAGAAATCTAGGAGCCCTTCTTCCAAATATTTATAGAAAATTAAACATTTAAGTCATCTTTAAAAACATGTTATTTAAAAACATGTCTAATTTATATGTGAATTTATTATGAAGCTTTCAGTATCTGTTTTTGTTTTAATAGTAAATTAACTTGCTCTTTTAAATAAACTTAAAAATGATAAAAAAAATAGCATACTTAGCATTTACTTTCATCTTGTAAAGGATTAATTTCTCAGCATTAAATGAGGAGGGGGTATTTACCAAGCATTTCTGAGTTTTAAGGGTATATTGCAAAAAATACAATGAAGGTTACAGATCTACAATATGGTTTGGTCTGGGAGTGGTAGTATGGCAGGAAGTTGAAACAAGTAGGATGTAAATTGTGATATAGTAAATTGGATTTTCACAGTAATAAGAATTCTATTAATTAATACTAAAGGCATGCAAAATAAGGGAGTGGTCAGGGTAAGGTGGGGCTAATCAGGGAACATTAGGGACTTTTAGCCAGGGGGCCTGATTGTCCAGGAGTCAAAGTGCTAAGGTTAACACCCACCCATCTACTGAATCCCCTCACACACACCAGCATCCTGTCCAAGAAGGAAAGGGCTCATTATGTAAGTTAATGAAAATTTTAAAGTCCCTAGTGACCTCCTAGTCCACTCCTGAATTAACTCTGTACTAAATATGTTCTTCAGAAAGAGGCACACCCATTTCCTAATTATGAAACCCAATACCAATAGGCTTTGACTGTGAATGAAAGAGCCCTGTTTATATTCAGTTTACAGCACACCACAAGCCTGATTTTAATGTACTACATCAAATTCTATGGCCTGTTACAGCTACCCCCAAAACCTACACACAGGAGTGCAGGTCTGATGTGTTTCTTCTGTTTTAGATTCCTCCCTTGGATATTTCCATGAGAGGCACTTTGGACAGCTCTGTTATGGCTGTATATTTATTTAGCAGCCTAGGGGCATCAATGAGTTTACCTCTGTGGAAGATTAAGTGGTTTTTGTCTCTACCACACACCAAGATAAAGGATGAATTCAAGCGCTGAGTTCTGCTGCATTCACTGCTCTGTCATTATAAAACAGTCTGATTGGTAAATGTAAGATGGGCAATTTAGAAGCCTGTTTTCATCACTCATCTGGTCATAAGGGATGCCTCATTAGTGTGGGGGATGAACAGACCTCAGATATGGTCTAAATGCTGACTCTTATATGGATTCAAAATAAGGAGCAATAGTCTTGAGTGAAATTGGGAATGACTGAGTAGAATCCTTTAAGTTTTAATAATTCAATTTATTTTTTGCTGTTGCTTCCAATTCCAACCTAACATCCAGGGATGGAGGAAGACTTAGCAAAGTCTTCTCTTCTAATATTTTGAAGATGAAAAAATTTAAAATTTTTAAGCACGTGTGCACAATATAGATTCAGCTAAGTTACTTACCTGTATGATTCCCTGTTGCCCTTTTCTACCTGCACATCAACTCTTACAGGCTCCTTTTATTCCTCTCATGATTTTTTTTATGCTTTCATCTCTGCCCTTCTACTAGAATCAACCTTTCCTTATGTATCTCTTTCTGTTTGGAGCTTGCTCAGCAGCCACTAGCTGGTAGGATGGTTCAGCTAACAGCTATACCACTGGGCCAGGTTTCATTCCATTTATTGCAAAGTGTTTTGTAAGCTCTTAAGAGCAAGAATTTAATTTCTTTTCCAAAAAGAGCTCATTTTTCCTTCATTTATTAAGTAAAATATATTTAGAGTATCCATTATCATCATTAATATTTCACTGTACTTTGGGGTCATTAGATAGAGTGGCTGGACAGTAATAGCAGACATTTGAGGTTTGCAGAATATGGTAGATACATGATCTTATTTGATCCTCACAATGGTCTGTGAGGTAGGTTATAGATAAGGAAACTGAGGCTCAGAAAGATGATGTGATCTGTCCAATGTCACATAGCTAGTAAGGGTCTGAGGGACCATTTGAACTCAGCTCTTCTTGTCTTAAATACACAACTCGCAGTGCTCTGCTTCCTCCACAAACTTAATAGACAATTCTATAACATCTCAAAAGAATCAATGAAAATTCCAAAACAAGGTCATCTACCAGCTAGGGGGAAGCCTGGGTCAACAAAAGTTTTTTGCATTGTCTACAGAATCTAAAACTACTCATTGTTTCTTTAAGTACTATGCCATAAATCCATTTAAGTGAAGAGTCTGGGCACCCAAGCATATATTTGTGCTTGCTTCTGACCCAGAAATTGGTTAGCTTTCTACCCAAATGACTTGTATAGCATTCTGTTTAACATTTTGGCTTCCAGGAAGGCAGAGAGGCCACTTTCTGTTTAATTTTGTCTTACCTCACAAGGTGGTTTTAAGGACTTCAGATGCTGTTGCAGGTATATTTTAAGAGTTTTGTACAACTGGGGAGGAAAAGCTTTATGGGAATTTAAAATTATGATGTGGCTTCAAAAACATTGGCCCTCTCAGGCCAAAAGAAGACATGATAGTTTCTCCTTGGTTGCCTATGATGAAAAAGGAAAAGCCCAGCATCCAATTATATCATGACAGCTTATCTATTTCCCAAAGGGTTAAACAAACAAAAGAAGTTTCTTTGGCTCACATGCCTGTCTTCTTCTAAACCATCACATATTTAGTGGCTAAAATATTTCTTTCATAAGAGGGGTCAGCATGAAAGAGTCAAAAGTAGAACACCAATTCTTAGAAATTCAGAAGTGGAATCAAACTCCAAGGGTGAGTGAGAAGCTGGTTGGTGATAATATTGGAAAAGTTATCTAAATTAGGAAAGGACTCTACTATCCTATTACAAGTAACCTCAAATCATTAAGTATTAGAAAAAATGCAAATTAAAACAACTCCAATCATCTATATCACACTGATCTTGTTGGCAAAGATGACAAAAAAGGAAAATTTTAATTGGGAGAAGCTATGTAAGAACAGGAACATTAATGTATTGTAGGAAGACTTGAAAATTGGTCCAGCCATTCAGGACAGTTTTTGTGACTATGCTCTAATATTTATTAAACTGTGCATAGTCTTTGACCTGATGATAGTACTACCAGGTCTATACCCAAAAAGGTAGAAGAAATAGAGTGGGGGAAATTTTTTCTATTGTTTAGAAACTAAAACAATTCCATAAAAATGCTTTGCAAATGTAATGTTTCATCCAAGGATAAATGTAATATTTCATCCAAGGATAAATAATGACAATGGTCCTAATCCTATGTAGGCCACATACCCTGCTTTTTGGAGATAGTTACTTATCCTGAACCCCCTCACACCTATACCCCTACTCTTCCTGTACCTGAGCAACACTTAGAACACTTCCTCTCATTTACTATAGATGAGCTGGAGATTCCCTTGCAACACTGGAAACATGAATTTAACTCCATGAGGTGGAGTTATTCTCTTAGAGAAGGGAATTGACCTTCTCCCTTCCAGGGTTTAAAAAATAACTTTTCAGTTACTAAAAACATCAACAAAAAAGTGTTAGATGTGGATTTAAGAGGTTTTGATCCATTTACTCCAAATTTCTTTCCATACTTGATTTGTATGTTAAAATTGTTGTGAAAATCAAATGATGTGATATATATATATATATATATATATATATATATATATACATATTCTTTCACATATAATGTTCTATGGATTGTTGAGCAGGTGGATAGAATAATTGCTATTGGCAATTTATTGAAAGTATTGGGATGAAAGTGCATCCTCTATAGATTCATTGAAAACATCTTCAAAACAACTCCAAGGACAGACAGGCCAACAGGCACCTCTACCCCATGACTGTCTCACTCTGAGTTTTCACTCTTCCCCAGGTATGTTTTCACTTTGAAAAATCACTCCCCTCTTGTGGTCCCTTCCTATGACTGATGAGTTCCACCCAGAACCTCTATTTTAAGTAACTTTCCCAGGTCAGTGATGTTCGCTCCTTCATCCCTTTCCAAACTCTATTCCTGATTCTCTGGACTTCTTTCTCCACCATGCCTCCACACAAATACTTTCTTCCTCCCCCTGCCCTTTTCAACTTCCTTTTGTGTGTTGTCTTCCCTCATTAGACTATAAGCTCCTTGAAGTCAAGAACTGTCTTTCTTTTTGCTTATATTGGTATTTCCAGTGCTTAGCTGCCACATAGTAAGCTCTTACTAAATGCTCGTTGACTTTATATGTAGTTATCTTGTACTCATATACTTTAGATTTCTTTAACCAGGTCTCTATAGTTTGAAAGCTTTTCATTCCACATGGTTTGGTGATTATTACCCTGTGATATGGTTATATCTATTAAAAAATATTGTTCTGCAATTTTTATATATTAATGTTGCGGACAGGTTTTGTCTGGTAATACTCTAGTGTGTCAGATTGTTGCCTGAATTCTTAATGATATACTAAGGCCTATATTTGTTGTATCGGGATGTCCTCTGTTAATTTATGAAACGTGATGAGTTTCTGATGCATCCTTCTAATTACTTGAATCAAATTGTGTTTTTCTAGATATTTCATAATGCTAAATTTTTTGCAGCTTCTTTAGATGTGTTGCAAAGTTTCTACCATTTCCCTGAATAATTTGAATTGCTCATTAAGTACAGGCTTCTTAAGAACAACCTTTCTGTAACTGCTGATAACAATGACCTGTTCCTGAGATATTGCAATCACCTCTTTTTTCACAAACAAATTCATATGATTCAGTCATTTGTTTAATTATTTTTTGTCTATGTGTTCTGCTTGAATTTGTGTGGCTGCCCACAGAGTGCCACATTGATTTTGGCTATGATGTCAAGTGAGTCTTATTAATGAACTGATTCCTGTCCTGTACAACTAATATAAGAGAATTTCCATGAAATGAACAATGTTTTCTTAGGATCATAAACTCAGAACTAGAAGGAACTTTAGAGGTGATCTAGTCAATACCCTTACTTTAAGAATGAAGAATGTAGAGTCCAGAGAGATTAAGTATATTTTACAAGGTCATACAATCAATACAGTAAATTTTTGGGGTGAGGAAAGTGATGCCCAAATGTGGTACATTCATTTAAAGTGCAACTCTATTTTTTAAATGAATACACTTTCTATAGTAGAAGAGGCAGAAGGAAAAGGATATATTATGCAGGCTAATGTAGTTGTTCAATGACTATTTGGAAACATTCTTACAAAGTATCTTAAAGGAAAGTTATTAGACATGACTGCAATTTCAAGGAGTCACATTGGCACTAGTCTCATGTTTTGATAAGATTAGAAGTTTCCTGCATTTTATAAAATTTTATGTGACTAAGAGAAAATCTCTTCTTTTTAATGTACTGACTTTGATCTGCATGTAAAAAAAAAAATCCCATTGGACCAGATTCTAATGTAATTCCACCAAAAAAAATTCCCATTGAGGCCAAATGAATTCCAGTCTAACTCTAAAGCAATTAAAGCTTATCAAAGGAATTATCCTATAGAGTTATTCTGGGAGTGAACGAGGCCCAATGGAACTAATGCAGGCAGATCAGGGCCTTCGTGGCATCTCTAGGAATTTTTTTCTTGAGTTTTGTTCAATAGCTAAAGCTCTACAGGGTTCCAGTGTCGGGCTTGTGTGTTGAAAGAACTCAGCTTGAAGAGATTCATTCCATCTTCAGCAACAGAAATACAATCGCCTCATTTCCAAATGAGCAATCACATACAAAGTAAGAGAGTTAAAGCAGATTTTTAAAAATCCTTATAATGTAAGCTTAGGCCTAGGTCAGAAGAGCTCCAATTTAAAGAGTAATTTCTCTTTTTCTTAAAAAGGTTGGCACTCAAACAATGTTTGAAGGGTCACATCTGATAACCCACTACTTTCCTCAGTCAGTGTAGCCAACTCTGACTGTGTGTACTAAGTAACACAGGAAACTACTATAAACAAAGGAAGAGAACATGGGAAAAGGAAATAACGCTCTCTGTGTGTATATTTTTAAGGGTGACATTACATCACTTTCCCTGTCACACCTCATATTTTTCACAATATGGTACAATTCAAGAGATGTATTTTATTTATATGTTTATATAGAATAAATAGCTTTCACATTCCATCATAAGGTCAATATTTGCTGTCCTAATATTACAACTACCCATAAAGTGGTATAAAATGGAGAAAGGGGAGAGAAATACACATTTTCTAGTCTTCTACAGATGCACATGGTGATTTGCAGGAGTAAGAAATATTTACAATTTAAATAATAATAGTTTGAGTAACAAGTCCTAACTAATAACTCAATGGTAATTTTTTTTTCATTCCCAGAATACAGTATAAGGCTCTTTCATCATGCATGATCTGAGAAACATATGGTTTACAGAACATCATTTTTTATGACTTGTTCAATAAAGAGATAGTCAAACTTATTTTTGTACTGTTAAAACAAAATGAATGTCCCATGAAATAAAAGATAAAGTTCTCAGGGATAACTTGGAGGCCGTTTAGTAATAAACCAGTCCGTATTAATCATTAGCAAAATTATCACTACCTTTTTCCTAGAAGAGAAATAAAATTACAGACATCATTAAGAAAACTCCTGATGAAATAAAAATTGTCTCCTATATATTTTTGTTTCAAGTAATATTTTTTTTTCAATTCAGAGACCAAGTCTAGGCTCTAATAAGCAAACAAAAATCACATCAGATATTTAATTTCAACAAAAATAATATTACTAATACAGGAGAAACCCAAGATTGAATGAGTTTCCCTTTCAAATACAGTAATACCTCAGTTAACAAGTGAACTTGAAGAAGTTCCATTATAATGAATGCTAAACACACTTTTAAGATAAAAATCTTCGTAAATCATGAAAAGCAAAATTGTCTATATTAACAACTACAAGACAAAAATACCTCAGTGCATGCAAAGCATTTGTCATGTTCTTTTTAAGATAAGCATGGCACATCTTAGGTAAAATTGTTAGTTTCTTTTTAGAATGTTAGTGCCCCCGTGTTTTTTTTTCCCCTGAGTTGGTCCTTTCACAACTTCAGGCATTTAATGCCATCCTGCTTACTTTACCCTCACATTGCATGAAAAGTGGGAAGGGTTTGATATTTAAATTTTTCAGCTGACTTACACCTTAAGTAAAATTACAAGCCAGAAAAATATTTTGACAAGATATTTGATTTTTTAAGAATTTCTGGCATTATCAAAAAGGGTGGGAGAAAATGTCAGAGGGGAGAGAGCATACCTGAACTCGCACTAGGTTTATTTGACTGTCATGAAAGTAAACCTGTATTAATTCTTTTAAGAAGATTTTTGTGTTTGGAGTAGGGCGAAAAGAATGGTGGGAAGGGCTGGCAGAAGGTATAATCCATAACCTCCTATCCCCACCCCTGCAAATTTGTCTCAGTTGAATGTAAGCTCTTTTGAAAGCAATTTTCATTTTACCTTTGTATTCCCAGAGCATAGCACAATCTTTTGCACACTATAGATGATTAAGAAGTATTTGTTACATTGTTAAATTAGCTCAAGACTGGGAGCTGCTGTGAGTGAAGAGCTGTTTCCCTTTATCATTATCTTCTTCCAGAAAATGAAAACTGCTTTGCTTGGACACTGGTTTGCTGGAAAGCTCCCTCTTTCCAGACCCTCTTCCTACTCCTGACTGGACACAGCTCAACCCCCTTACTTTCCAAGACACACACACGAACACGTACATGCAAACACACACACACACACACACACACACACCCCACCCCACACCACACTATACCACTTTCCTACCCAATCCTCAGTTTTAAGAGTTTCAGATACATATTTTATTACTTCTGGAATATTTACCTTCATCTTATTGATCTTCTTATTTGCATCATAATCCCTCTTGTGTCACATCCTAAAATGTATCACTTTTTTTTTAACTAAATCTATAATTTTATTAACATAGAGAGTTCTAGGTGAGGTGCTGCTTCTACTAGTACAGGTTATCACCTTCTCTACAACTTAAAGTCTTAAGGAGTGCCTGCCGCACTCTTTGTCAGTCAACAGACATTTATGCAGTACATACTATGTGTCAGGCATTGTGCTAAGTGCTGGGAACTTAAAGAGAGGCAAAAAAAAACTATCCTTGCTCTGAAGAAGCTCATAGTCTAAAGGGATGATGGGTGGGGATAATATGCAGACAACTATGTACAAAGTCTATGTTAGATAAATTGAGAGTAATTTCAGAGGGTAGGTATTAAAATTAAGGAGGACTGAGAAAGGCCTCCTGGAGAAGGTGATACTTTAGCTGAGATTTGAAGGAGGCCAAGTCAGCTAGGAGGTAGAGGCTGGTGTCATTGGATAGCAGAGTACATAGAGGGGAGTAATGTAGAAGAAGACCGGGAATATAGGAATGGGCCACAAAGTGAATATGTATCAAAAATATGAATTGAAATGGTCTTCCTGACTGTTAGGCCAACTCTCTAATTTGATACACCATGCTGCCCATTAAAATGCATTCTTACATCTCTATTAGAATTTCTATCTTTAGTTTTGATATTTAGAACAAAGATTTTGGGGGGGGGATTTATTCCATATGTTACTTCCTATCACTATGCATAAGGGCTAAAAAAATGTTCAATGTCATTTTGTGCCATAAATTCACACCAAAGCAGGATGATGACCCTGCTTTGTTTTACAAATTTTAACTGTTGTTTAGTAAAATTGTAATTTGCTGACTATTTAAAACTGTTGTGCCCTGCCATGTGAGGGTTTTAATATAGTCCATGCAAACTGGAAACATGAGTGTGCTTGTTTTAAAACTGAAACTCATTGAAAGAAATTTCAAGTCCTAGAAACAAAACCATAATAATTGAACAAGTGCCTGTGTTAAATTTCCTCTTTAATTCATGGAAATGAATATATACTTCCAAATAGTATGCCTGATATCACCTGTCAATCTAGAGTACACCTAGAATCTGAGTACTTTTTTTAAAAAATCATTTTCTTTCACATCCTGTCTGGCCTGTCTGTTCTGTTCTATTTATCTGCTGTTCCGTAGAAAATTATATAGCCTCTAGTACCTCAAGTAGATTTGATCTTCTTAAAACATGAGAAATATATACATTGTGTATATTCCATCAGGTTGATAATTACCGAAACATTTTCCATACTCTCTATGTACAAAGTTAAGACTCCCAAGTGTTTGCACTCCACATGAAATATATTTAGATATACTTTTGGTAGAGAGGTATAGAAACAGAGAGAGAAAGCTAGGTAAAATCTTTTTCTATACTATGCTTTTATACCACATTTTGAAGTTGTATGCTCTTCTTGATTGAAACATGTATTTTTTTATCACGAATTACACTGTTCACTGAGTGAGTAGAATTTTCAGTTACAGTCAGGAAATGAAGAATTACCAATGTCGGGTGTTGATTTTTCCCAACTGTCTACAAAACTGATACATGCTACATATTCACATTTACAACAAATCAGAAAAAACTAGCATCATTCATGTTGCACCCAACTATAAAACACTGTAATGCAAATACTTAGAATACTTAGAGAACATTAACAGTAGTGACTTGAGAATATAACATGGTTCTTTTTAACATATAGCCATTTCTAGAATTTCACTGGATTGTGTGGACAGAGCAACTGTCAGAGCTGTCTATCAAGGCGAAATGAGATGAAGGCAGACAATGCGAGCTTTGTGAGTAAACTGAAGCAGCGGCTCCACAGTTTTCATTTCTCATCCAAGGGCACTGTGGGACCATTGTCTCCCCTTCCCTGCAAAAAGAATAGGACAATTATATTATGGAAATTCCTCCACAGCAGGTTTGAAAGTCTGTTTATGTCCAAATAGGAGGATAGTAAAAATGAAAAGTAAAAGTTTCATGACAGCAAAAGATAGAAATTTCAAAAAATACTTGTTGCTCAGACATTATATCTGTATAATTTCCCCATCCAATCCAACAGAAATGTATTTACATGGAAGATGATTCATTGGAATTTTTGTGGCTGTCAACCATGGCTTAGAACTTCAACTCTAGACTCACAAGGACCTGACTTAATACAAAAGACTCTTCAATAATACCTCAGTAAGGGCTCAGTCCCTGAAAACATTTGAACTTAATTTGTTTCTAGTTCTCCACTGGAGGCAGGGCTCTTCAGTTCCCCTAAAAACATTAGGCTAATAATAAGCATTTAAGCATAGAGTAGATTTATTGTAGGGCATACAAAGAACAGAAAAGAAATTCTGATCCAAGCTTCCAAACTATAATCCATCTTTGTGAGTACCACTTTTTCTTCCCCCCTTCTGCCTAGAGGTTCAGTCATATTTCTCACAAAGCTCACAGTATTGGCAGATAGAATCCCAGAAGCACCGGTCAGAATAAAGACCTTCATTAAGAGCAGTGTATGTACCTCGCTACTCACCTGCTTCCATCAGCAATCTGCTCTCTCCTTTGCTTCTACTTCTGCTACTGTTAGGCCAGCTCCTGGTTAACACCTCTATCTCTCAGCATAATTTCACAGTAATCACAGCCCAAGATCTCCTTGGACTTTGCTTGCCAACTTCTGGCTCTGCTGCTGCTAGCTCCCACCTCTACTGGCCATGCTAGGAGGAAGACCCTTCTATTCCTCTTTCACATTTTCCAGCCTTTTCCCATACCTCTCAGCATTATACAAAACTGCTACCCAAATCTTTATGGCCTTGGTCCTACCTCCAGCGTTATGGGAAATGCCTACCAAAAATCTTTTCACATGTTCACCTACACTGAATTTCAATATCTGACATTATTAGGTTTTAAAAAGATTATATCATAGAATCTAAATCAGGAGGAACTTCAAAGACATTTATCCCCATCCATACCCAAATAGAAATCTCCATGCAACATCACTAACAAATGATCATTTAGCCTCTACTTGAAGTCTCCCAATGATGAGTAATTCACTGCCTCCCAAGTCAGCCCATTCTACTTCTTAACAGCTGTCTTCATTACCTTATATTTCTTTACATAGAGCTAAAAATCTACCTCTGTGACTTTCACCTATTTTTCTGAATTTTTGGCAAGAAAAAAATCTTATTCCTCTTCTACAGATAGCACTTCAAGTATTCAAAGATATGGATTTTCCCGCAATACATGTTCTTATTTCTGGGTGAAATATTTCTAGTTCCAGTCTAGTAAATGTTTATTATTCACCTTCTATGTGCAAGACTGTGCTAACCTCTAGAAATGTGATTAATAAAAAGACAGTTCCTGCCCTGAAGGAGCTTACAGTCTAAAAGAGAGACAGGAAAGGGGTGAGGGATAGGGGAATATAAAGGGCTTCCAGCATGGGAATATCTTGTTCCATGGAGTTGAAACTAGGCAGAACAGCAGATGCAAAGTGGAGTAAGCTAAAAGAATAGCTTCTACCCTCTATAAAGGAAGGAATTAGGATGACTTTGGTACTCTTTTCCTCTGGCCCTCTAATCAGAAGGAAGACGAGGCTGAGGGCAGTGGTACACCAATCAAGGCCTGAGTTAATAGTATGGTAATTAGATTAGAAATGATAAACATATCCTGGAAGTAGGTACCACTTTTCATCATTTGTTAGTGATGTTGCATGGAGATTTCTATTCAGGTATGGATGGGAATAGAGTCTTTGAAGTTCCTCCTGATTTAGAGATTCTATGATATATATATTTTTTAAAACCTAATAATGTCAGATATTGAAATTCAGTGTAGTTAATAGTGTGGTAATTAGATTAGAAATGATAAACATATCCTGGGAGTAGGTACCAGGCAAATACAAAGTGGAGTTCATTCAAATGATCATCACATGGAAGACATTCAAAGCCTCTTACCATCCCAGTTACTATCATCCAGTTTGTCTGCAAGTAAACTTTCTTAAATATGATGCCCCAAAATAAAATATGATATTCCAGAAGGTTTGAGCAGAGCAGAATATCAAGTCTTTCACTTCTGTCATACATTTCTCCTATGACCTTGCAAGGTTACAGTGCATTTGACTGCTACATGACACCATTGGCCTCTACTAAGTTTGCAACACATGAAAAACTTCAGTTCCTTTGTTTTAGTATATTTCCCTCATCTTGTACTTGAATAGATATGTGTGTGTGTGTGTGTGTGTGTGTGTGTGACAGAGAGATTGGATGTGTCAATTGTGTCTGTGTCTTGTGTTTAAACCTGTCTAGGACTTCATTTTTGCTATTTCATTTAACACTTCAAAAATCTATAATTTTATCCCTCCATTGTCGGGGATCACACCTCCCTATGACTTAATAGAAGTCTTCAAGAGCTACTGTAGCCGAAAACTTCATCATCCAGCATCCAGACTGGTGAGTACAGGAGTTATTCTGAATTAGGCTGGTCCTAAGACACCTGATGTACCATTCTTTACTGCGATAATGCTAGAACTTTACATTGATCCTGATTTGAGTGTATTTGCAACCCTAGACTAGAGTGAAATTGACTAACCAAAATAGGGAATGAATCCATGCCTTAAGTTAACCAACCTTGTTGTTTAGACAGAGGAAGTCTGTCTAAAAAATAACAATATATTATAGTTGGCATAGGATATAACAACATTATGAATAATTGATTAAAATTTACTATTTCATTACTAAAAGTAAAAAAAAAATATGAAGCCTTACTATTCCACATCTACCACTTATTTTTTTCCCAAAATGCAATGATTAAAATTTCCAAATGTATCTTTTCAGATTATACAATAAAAGATTTTAAGTTGGGGGGCAGTTAGGTGGTGCAGTGGATAGAGCACCAGCCCTGGAGTCAGGAGGACCTGAGTTCAAATCTGGCCTCAGGCACATAACACTCACTAGCTGTGTGACTCTGGGTAAGTCACTTAACCTCACTTAACTTAATTGCCTCACCAAAAAAAAAAAAAGTTTTTAAGTTAATGTATTTCATTGTCCCTCAAAGGGATCACATAGCCATTTTTCAAACAATCCAATATAATCTCAACAGTAAAAATCAAATAATGTATTATAGTGTAGTAGAAAGAATACTGGATTTGATATCAAAGGAACTTGGTTCAAACCTTCTCAATCCTATATGTAGGACCTTCAGTAAGTCATTTAAATTCTCTGAGCCTCATTTTTCTCACCTGTAAAATAATGAGATTAGACTAGAGAATCTCTAACCTCAGATTTTTTGTGTACAAATTAATATAACTAAATTAACTGTAGTCTGTTCTAACCAGTCAGATGCAATATTATTTAAGTTGTTTTTTAATACCACTTCAATTATTCAGAGGTCACCTATCTGTTAATGATAAGTAAGAAACTGGGAATTAAGCAAAAAGGTTCTAGGGTAACAAAGTCAAAATCAAACCATCAATTAATCAACAAGCATTTATTAAATGTCTACTATGTGCAGGGCACTGGGATCCATGCTTGGGATAGGACAAAAAAGAAACAGTTCCTGTCTTCAAAAAGCTTATGCTAAACAGTGGGAAATAGCATTTATGAATATATATATATGTATATATATATAACATATATACAAAGTAAATGCTAAGTAGTTTCAGGGAGTAGGTACTAGCAACTGGGAAGGGGAGAGTGGAAACAGAAGTAACGCATGAACTTTTAAGGAACCTAGGATTTGTAAAGGGTGGATGTGAAGAAAGAGTGCATTCTAGGCAAGGGAGCCGGTGAAAAGCCATCGCAAAATCATGGAGACAGGAAATGGAATGGTGTGCGTGAGGAACAGTGATAATTGTTTGCCTGGACTATAGGGTGCACAAAGAGGAGTAAGGGGTACATAATAAGGTAACTTCTTTTGTGAAAATATTTCTTAAAAATGGAGCCCTTACAAAGCTATTATTTTGAAATAGGCAGAATTAACAAGACTTGGCAAATGATTGCATATAATTAATGGTGCAAAGTGAGGGAAAGAGATAAGTTGAAGACAACATTGAGTTTGCCAACCTGATTGACTGGAAAAATGGTGGCATCCTCATTAGAAACAGAGAAATTCAGAAAAAGGATGGAACAATCAGTTCCTAGTCCCAGGGATAGGACTAAAAGTGAACATATAGATCTGGGAGTCATCAACATAGATATGATAACTGGCTAAAGCCCAAGATAGTCTACATTTGGGAGATGGTATATTTACTCCCCCTAGCAACTGCTATGCATGCTCCTTCATCGTTACACCTTACCTCATGTTCCTCTTGTGCCATATAGCACAACTGTCTCCCAAATGCTAACCCAGTGTTCAGTAACCAAAATGCTGTCCTGGGGTCTATGACACACAGTTCCCCCCAAACCATCATTGGTACCATCCTCTGAAACACTTAGTATTCTATCCCATCCACAATTGAATTTGCTCATAGGGAAAGTTTTAGCTATATATGGCTCAGCTAAGTAACTAAAATGGATCAATCAATCAGCATTAATTAAGCACTTATTATCCTTTATTTGGTGTTAAAGTGTATGCGCTTGAGTCATAACAGAGCCCCTGGAATCTTTACTGTTTTAGAAAAAAAAAACATTTTGGTTTTCTGGTTTCCCAGCCCACAGCACAATTAACACAGTGAGCTAGAAGATCAGAGAAAGTTATTGCTAGACATGGATGGGCCCAGTGAGAGCAAAAACGAAGTGACAGCTATCAGCCTGATAGAGAAGAAACTGAAAATCAATAAAAAGAAAATCCAGGGTATCAAAGAGGATATCATGTACTATAGGCATCATGGGCCCTCCGCACCTCAAAAGCCCATTGGGGTGTCACTATAATATTGAAAATTTTAATAATTGAATGTTCCTAATGAGCTGGGTCATCAAGAAAATGTATGCCTACTAAATGTATACCTACTGATTTTATATACCTACTAAATGTATGTATACCTACTAAATTTCATTTAAAAAGGTAAGGGATTGTAACATGTTTTAGAAAGGTTTCCATCAACAGGAGTTGTCAAAAAAAATCCTGAATGCTTAATTCTGAATTGAGGCAAACCCTCAATTAGCCATATAATTCACTTATGTAGAGTATCTCATGCCAGTTAAATAATGCTGTATGTAATATAATTTATAATAATGACATTATATACATAATGATAAATAAAACACAAAACTATTATATGCCTCCCATCAAAACACACTTTGCTTATATCTCTTATGCATTTTTCATGTATTATTTTGTACTAATAGCTATTTGCACATGCCATATTCCCACTCCAAACTGTAAGCTCCTTGCAAGAAAGGATCCTGTCTTATCTAAATTGTGTACATTTCCCAATGCCTAGCATAGTCCATACAGATACTATGTACTTGATAAATGTTCAATCATTCAGAACATTTATAAGTAATCATGAAACAATTATTAATACTACCACACATATAAAGGTTTAAAGTTTACAAAAAAAAAATTCATCACAACAACACAGTGGATTAAGCACACAGTGCAACAATTATTTGCATTTTAAAGATGAAGAAACTGAGGCTCAGATTGATTTAGTGATTTATCCACAGTTGCAGTTAATAAAAGCTGGAGCCAGGATTTAAAATGAAGTCTCCAGACATCAAGTCCAGTGTCCTTCCCAATAAGTGAAGGTTAATTTTCCCATCAACTCTGACTACAAAAAAAATTTAAACTCATTCTCATAATAAAAGATCATAACTTCAAACATTTATTTTGTTGACTCCAGATAAAGCACAAATAGACCTTTGAAAGAATAAAGGTTTCTTTGGGAGATCCATCTTTCATTTAGGAACAATTAGATAATCTTTCCATTTATTCTTTTGCAGTTTTTAAACATTAATGAACTTCAATGGACAAGATGAAAAAGCTAAGATAATTAGCATACATTGAGAAACCTCAGTCTAACCCAAGATATGTATTTTCATGTGCATCTGTGATAAATTTTGACCTGTATAAACTATATAAAAGATAAATGTCTAGTGGTTCAAATGTTATTAAGAATTCATTCCTGATTGTATGGTACTTTAAGGCTGAAAAATGAGGATATTTTCTACCTACATATTTGACAGATATCATATATAAATCAACTGTGTCCCAAAGGTATGCTATGTTGGATATTTAATATTCATACCATTAAATTGTAAAGGAACAAAAAACCACAGTATTCTAAGTTGATAGACAGGATGAAGGCTTTCTTTTAAGATAATAATCTATTAAACAAACCTTGATAAATAATAGAATCCAAAAAACTCAAACAACAACAAAAACAAAGGGCAAATATTCAGGCAACTCTGATCTTCTGAAGGTCACTACTTTATAAAGCTAGGTGAAGTCCAAAGGTCACTACTTTACAAAGCTGGACTTGGAACCAGAAAGAATCATTTTCATGAGTTCAAATATGCCCTCAGACACGACCTTGGGTAAGTCACTTAACCCTGTTTGCCTCAGTTTCCTCATCTATAAAATGAGCTAGAGAAGGAAATGGCAAACCATTCCAGTATCTCTGCCAAGAAAACATCAAATGGGGTAGCAGAGAGTAAGACCAACTGAATAATAACATTATGAATAACAACAAAAAGGTTATTATTTAACATTTGTCAAATACCCCCCTGTATAGGATATATAGTTGAAGGCTCAGTAAATACGTGCTGAATAACAAAATTAATTCAAATTAATAATTCACATTAGGGAGTCAGTCATTTGACTACATTGATATCATTTTCATCTAGGAAGAAACTCTTCAATACTAAAAAGATATCATCTTCAAATCCTGGGCATGCTCATGTTTGTTATGGTTCTCTGAATTATCTGATATGACTTGCATTCATTGCAGATGCTAAATAATTAGATGGCTAGACCATCACTCCAATCAAACACTTTAGCAGAACTTGGAAGGTAGTCTCTCAGCATTAAATAATAGCTATATTGACCCCAGTATCCAGTACCTAGCACAATGCCTTACCCATGGTTGGCAGATACTATGTGTTTGTTTAATAGAATTTTCAATAATGGCATTATATGCTGCATTTTATTTTACTTATATCCCCCATATTCAAACTGCTAGTGGTGCAGTATAGAGCAAGGCCTGTAGTCAGGCAGCCCTGAGTTCAAATCTAGACTCAGACACTTTCTAGGTGTATGACCTTGGGCAAATTATTTAACTTCTCAGTTACCTCACCTGCAGAATGTGAATAATAATAGCATCCACACCCCAGGATTGTTGTGAATATAATATAATATTTGTAAGACATTTTGCAAACCTTCAAGTGCTATAAAAATGCTGGCTATTATTGTTGTTATCACCCACCACAGGACCTTTTATGTGGCAGGCATTCAACAAATAGTTGTTGAAGAAATTAAGTAAACTTAGAGCATCTCATGTCAGATTCTCCCAGATGCAAAAATTCTTGCATGTAGAGTAAGCCCACCAAATCAATACTTTAACAACTCAGAAATGAATAGATTCATCTGGTCTCTCCTAAGTAAAAAAAAATCTAATCAGAAAATTCAAATAACCAGAAATGGTATTATAGTACTTTGCATTGATCATGGATTCACAGTTGTGATCTTGAGGCACTACAGGATTCTGAAATGCCTTCTAAACCATCCAAGAAAGTTTCACTTATTTCAGCAGTTTTGAGCTTCAAATTATCTTTTGCAAAGAGTCTCTTGGGGCATGTGAATGAACTCTCCATAGGAGGATTTCCTCAAATGCTACAGTCAGAGGTAGCCAAGTAAAATAAAAGCACATGTACACACACCGGTCTGACTTCTCTATTGTCTCTGAATGTCACAGAACTGACCCAACTTCAAGAAATATTTGAATCAGTTCCAGAGCTTTGCAGATTAAGGCAGGAAAGTTGCATTTTAAAACAAAGTCCAATGTTTCTGTTAAAAAAGCTGAAAGGCAAGAGTTCAGAAGCAAAGTCATGTAGAAAATGTCTCATCCCTTCCTCTCATCACTCTTTTCCTTCTCCCTCCAATATGGATTATATTGTTACTTTTTAGGAAAATGCTCATCTTTTTCATCAAATCCAAAAATATCAGCACCTTTATTATTTCTTCCTAAAAATTCTGGAACAGCTAGCACACTGAATAAGGTGCTGGAGATAGCATTAAGAAGATTAAGGTCCCAATCTTGTTTCAGATGCCTGCCAGTTGTGTGACCCTGAGCAAGTCACAAAGCTATCTGAGCCTCAAGTTCCTTTTCTGCAAAGTAGAAATAATAATAACACCTAATTTACAAGGTTTTGTGAAAATCAAATGAGAATTAAATATGCGAAGCATTTTGGAAACTTTAAAGGGCTATATAAATGCTAACTATAATAAGGAGGAGGAGGAGGAGGAGGGTAATGATGATGGTGAGGATTTTGCATGAGTTGTTCTGGCCCTACATTCTGAGGGTGAGGTCTGCCACATTTTACTCCTACCCCCAGGGTTCTCTGGTATCCTGAGGTGGGTTAGGAATTCTCTTTTTTCTGCCTTTGGCTCTGGCCTCTACCAATTGTTTTGCCCCATTTTAGGAGTCTAGTGACAGGCACCCCAATTCCATTTAACCATTTAATATCCAGTTAGTTTTTACAAAGATATTTACTTCAAAGATACAGAAAGAACAAATGTATAAACATTTTCCCCAGTACCTTAGGGGCATAATTAGTAGATTAGGTTTACAGCTTAACTCCGATTTCATATAGCGTTAGTCCCATCAAATTCAAGTTCAAAGCCCCACTGGACCAACATGCCAAGGCTTCTTTCCTAGGCTGCCTGCATCACCTGGCCTGAATTCCTCTACTACTATATCCCCATGTTTCAAGTACTAGAGTCAGAAACTCCACTCCTTGTACCTAGAACTAAAAAAGATAAATGAAAAAATACAAACCCCCAGGTCCATTTCTTAGGGTCACATAACTGAAGGGAAGAGAATGGTGGTCCCCAGGCCCTACCCCCTTACCACATTGTGTCACCAACTATGAGTGAAGGAGTCCTTTATTTTCAGATGAAAAAGCACATGCTGTGTTCAGTCAGGTAGTTTTAAAGACAAAGTTCCAGCTATAAAACCAATAGATAAAGGCTACTCCCAAGCATATGATAGGCTACATAGCATGTCCACATATGCACCAGTTCTCCTGTTCCCGAGAACTAGGTCACCCAGAAAATATATATGTATATATACATACATACACATACATATATATTATATGTCAATTTGAATATACTATACATAGCATACATATAAATTATGAGGGGCAGTGTAGTATACCAATAAAAAAGCATTTATTAAGCATAACTGTGGTGCATGGAGAGAAGTAATGTTTGAAAAGGCTAGAGAGTAAGGAAAGGGACAGGTTGTAAAGAATTTTAAATACTAAATGGTGTCTATATTTGATACTAGAGGCAATAGGGAGCCGCTTTAGTGGAATTAATTGAGCTTGGGGGAGGAAAGGGGTGTCAGGGCTGCATTTTAAGAAAACCATTTTTCTAGTTCTGTGGAGGACAGACTGAAGTGGGGAAGAGATTCGAGGTGGGGAGATTAAATAGGAGGCTATTGCAGTGGGCAAAGTGACAAGTGACAAGAGCCTGAACTAAGGTGGAGGCTGTGCTAGAGGAAGAAACAAGTATGACAGAGATGTTGTGGAGGGAGAAACAAGATTTAGTAATTAATTGTTTATGTGGGAGTGAGTGTGAGGAGGATAACACCAAGATTATAAACATGTTATTGGAATGGATGATGATGCCCTTGATAGCCAAAAGTAAATCAGGAAGAGGGCTGGGTTTGGGGGAGGAAAGATAATGAGTCTTGTTTTGGACAAGTTGAATTTGAGATTTTGATCTTGAAGTCAGAAAGACCTGGGTTCAGGTCCTGCATCAGATACTACTTGCTTTGTGACTTTAAGCAAGACACTTAATCTCTCAGTTCCTGTGGATCAATCTTTCAGATTATAATTTGCAGACCAGATATTGATTTGCGCTTTGACAGAGAGAGAGGCGGACAGAGAGACAGAGACAGAGACAGAGAAACAGACACAGAGAGAGCCATTAATGAACAGCAATAAGAATGCTAACCCAGAGGCAAACTAATAGGCATGGGAGCACTGAAAAATTGCTTCCAGGTTCTAGCTTCTGCACTGCCATAGAAATGTGATAGTGATTGAATTAGTTCTGGCAAAATATATCTCAGTGTCTGAACCTACTTTAGAGAGGAGAAAGGAGTGCTTTAAATATAATGGATGAGCATTCTGTAAAATTAGAAGTCTATAATTAAAAAATCAAATGGAACGTCTGTGATCATTGCTGTCACTGTTAAAGAGATAAGACACAGAACAGCTCTATATATTCATAACCTAATACCTTGTACATAGTGGGCACTTATTCCAAATGCTCCATCATCTCAAAGAGGTGGTAAATCCTCCAATAATTTGGATCATACCTGATTCACATCTGACAATTCTGTGCAACTTTCATCCATGTTCTAGAAATTCACCATTGGTATCTACACATTGTGCTGGGCTCCTTCATTAAATCTTCTTGACATTGGGAGAATACTCATGTAGCCATGCAGGCTGTCCCTTGGTTTTCCCTCACTCTTACTATATGACCAAACTATCTTCCTTTTCAGAGCGTGTATTTTGGGTGATATCTTTTATCCCACTTCACCTTCCTCATTTCTTGCTTGAGGTCTGCGGCAGCCTGCTCACACTCACCTTGCATCTCTCCACTGCCCTCAATTTCCATTCTTTGGAGACTGCAGTATTCTATGACTTGCAGTTACATGATATCACTGGAAGGATATATTCATTTTAAGAAGATAGGCTTTGGTTTCAGGGAGAAGGATGAGGTCATTTAAAGAACAATACAATCTCCCAAAAGCAATCTAGCTTTCTCTCTTCGTTCTGTTTAATTCAGGGCAGTTCTCATTTCATTTGCAGTCTATCTAAGATGTGTGTATAGACATGCATACATATACAAACACACAGGCAGATATGTAATATCTAGTTCAGACTTCTTCAGTATACTTTTGATGAAGTCCAGCTGCTTTTCTCACCTTTGTTTTCTACAAAATCACTTCTACTTCCTCAAAAAGCACATCCAGGAGGCTGATGTTAAGAGTCCAAATGTATTCTATTGTCTTGTATGATGAAAATATTATAAAAATCTTTAAAAATCATTTCCACTTCTTTTTTCTTTGCTTTCATCCTTACAATTCATCTATCAATGTTTTGCTAATGTGGGTCTCTTCCCAAGCTTTCTTTAAGCATGATTTTCTTCTCATAGTTCCTTATTATTTTATAAAGTGATACTATTCCTAATCTTCTACCTTCCTTCTTCATAAAATTTTACAAATGAGTATATATTCTGAACAGGTGCTACTCTTAGCAGTCATATCATTCTGCTTGTCAAGTAGGTCAAGATATTTACTGACCAATGTGATTTTTAGGCTCTTTTCTTTTCCTTGTTAAGCCAACTGATTTTATACTGGTTAAAATTCTGTTTGTTGTTTATTGCTTAGTTGTTTTCAGTCATATTCGACTCTTGATGACCTTATTTGGGGTTTTCTTGGCAAAGATACTGGAGAAGTTTGCCATTTCCTTCTCCAGCTCATTTTACAGATAAGCAATCTGAGGCAAACAGCTTTAAGTAAATTGCCCAGGGTCACACAGCTAGTAAGTATCTGAGGCCAGATCTGAACTCAGGCCTTCCTTACTCTGAGTCCTGTACTCTATACACTGTACCATTAAGTGCCCTGGTGCTCTAAGTGAGACATGTATAACAAGTATCATATTGATTTCCTTCTCAATGAATATAGGAACAGTTGTAAGTCAATTCAATTCTTTATGATGTTTTTTGGCATTCACCATGTCTAGCACCTTCCAGATTCTCTTAGCAGAAAGTATCCATGAGATATAGGTGTGAGGCTCCTGTTTGTTTTGGCAGTCAATGAGTGAACTAAACAGGACTGTCCCACAGGGACTCTGTCCTGGGCCCTCCTCTCTTTTTCCTCTATTCTTTCTCACTTGGTCATCTCATCAGCAACTGTGGATTCAAATGTCATCTCTACACTGATGACTCCCAGGACTACTTATCCAACTCTAGCCTCTCCTTTAACTTTCCCTCCAACTGACCTCACACATCTTGAACTGGGTGTTCTATAGATATCTTAAACTCAATATGTCTAAAATGGAACTCATTATCTTTCCCCTCAAAGCTTCCCTTCTGCCTAACTTCCCTATTCTCCCAATCACCCAGGCTTGCAACCTGGATCATCTTTGACTCTTCATTCTCTCTCTCACTCTCCATATCCAGTCTGTGGCCAAGTCCTGTTGGTTCTGCCTCTATAATATTGCTCATCTCCTCCCCTCCCCTTTTCTTCTCTGGCATTACCACGACCCTCATACAGACTCTCATCAACTCACACACGGACTATTGAGAAACCCTGTTGACTTGTTTTCCCATCTCAAATTTCTCTTCACCCTAATCCATCCTCCACCACTCAGCTTTCAAATTGATTTTCCTTAAAACTCAGGGCTAAGTCACCCCTTCCCTTCCACCATTAAATAAACTACAGTAGTAGCTCCCTATCACCTCCAAGATCAAATTTGAAATCTTCTACTTGGCATTCAAAGCCCTTTATAACCTGCTTCCTTCCTACCTTTCCATCTTACTCTTTATACTTTGCCTATACACATTCTCTGTAGTCTAATAACACTGGCCTCTTTGCTATTCCTTGCACTAGATACTCCATGTCCCTGTTCTGGGAACACTGACTGTTCCCTATGCCTGGAATTCTCTCCCTCCTCATCTCCATCTCCTACCCTCCCTGCCTTCCTTTCAGGTACACTAAATATCTCACCTTTTACAAGAAGCCTTTCCTGATACCCCTTAATTCTAGTACCTTCCTTCTGTTGATTTATTCTGTGTGTGATTTGTTCTACATACTTGTTTACATGTTATCACTCCCATTAGACTGGGAAGTTCCTTGAGAGTAGGGATTGTCTTTTTTTGTTCATTTTGTTTTGTCTTTCTTTATATCCCCAGTACTTAGTACAGTGCTTGGCACATAGAAGCCACTTAACAAATGCGCATTATAAATAAATGCTTAGCTATCTTTGTGGTGGCAAAAAACTGAAAATTGCAGGGATGCCTGTCAATTGGTGAATGGCTGAGCAAGTTGTGGTATATGATTGTGATGAAATACTACTATGCTATAAGAAATAATGAGCTTGATGATCTTAGAAAAACATAGATAGACTTGCAGGAAATAATGAAAGTGAAAATGAGCAGAATCAAGAGAAACACTGCATACAGTAACAATATTATTTTAAGAACAACTTTGAGTGATTAAGTCATTTTGACTATTATAAATACCCAAATTAACTACAAAGGACATATGAAGGAAGATATTATCTGTGTCCAGAGAAAGAACTGATAAATAGAAGTATGTGTAGAATGGTTTTGCAGATATATATGTATATATAAACACATATATGTATGTATGCACACATATACATATATGCACATACATATGTGTCTGTGTGTGTATAATAGGCAAGGTGGGGGAAGAAAAAAGGAGGGAAAAGTTACATGATAACTTTATTACATATTTAAATATATACATATATATTATATATTATCATATATTTAAAAGAAAAAGCAAGTTGCACGTAATAGATTTGCAGTTTCATGTACAATCATCTTTTTTTCTACTCTGTTATAGAAATGCTTGTTTTATTTAAGTTCAGAAAAAATAAGTGAAATTAAAATAAATAAATAAATGCTTATTGACTGATGGAGTAACATTAAATAAGGACAATAATATCTATAGGAGTTACCCAACAGATTTTTTGTAAGGATTAAATGAGAAAAAGTTTATAAAGCACTATATGTGTCACTTGTTATTGTTGTGTTATTCAAATTGGGGATACATATGAATATAATCCAGCTCTTTGCACTACTGATTTAAAATGGTACTGTGCTCATAATATGGAAAATTTTGCTAAATATTTTCTCATTTTAATCACTGTTGCCTTAGCAGACAAGAAGAGTTCATATTTCAAAATGGTAGTTTTAATGCAAAGGAAGAGCCTTTTGTAATCTTTGAAATATTACTAAGAAACTTACATTTTTATTTAAATATTCAGCTCCTTTACCATTTTGAACCTATTATGTTAATATAGTACTTGATCCTCCTTTTATGCATTAATCATATTCTAAAGTGTATTAAGTCTTATTACCTCAGCAGAATTCTATATTCCTTGACTTGAAGGCCAACATAATAGAGTGCTTTGAACATAGTAGATGCTTCATATTTGGGGGAAAGGAGAAAAAGGGCAGGCTTATAACTAGGAATTGTGGTGTCCCAAAAAAATCAGGTGAGTGGCAGAGATGAATAGAAAGGGAACAAAATTTGGCAATACCAGAGAGAGAGGTGTCTAACATGACTTACCCTCAAAGCTGGAATTGGCAGGGAATAGGAGGAAAGGTGGGCCCTAGAATTAAGAACCTTAGGAGTGATCATCAGAACAATCCAATCTTTGGACTGGGTGAGGAAGTGGTGTTGATGCAGTTTGGAACTGCAGGTGCCAGAATATGAGGTGCAGGTATGGCAAGTAATGGGACTATTGTAGAGAAGAAGAAAACACCCAAGAAATAGGCACCCAGGGGTCAAGGCTTAGAAACTCCACCCTATTTATTGTATACATGCAGAAGGGAAAAAGAGAAGGAAGGAGAAAAGAAAGGAGGGAATGAAGAAAGAAGTAGGAAGGGAATATTTTGGTCAGAGGCCAAAGTTATACAAACCATTGTTATGGAAATTAGTTAGCAAGGTCCACATTACCTTGTACAAAAGTAACATAAAACTTAAAATTGTGCTTTTAAGGTTCATTTAAGGTAAACCTGTGTTATGAAGCTTTGACACTTTCTCAATCTCAATTAGCACTAAACTAATTAACAGAACTGTTTTATACACTACAGTGAATCACATTTTTCTTCTTCCTTGCCTAATCCCTTGTGTGTTGTAAGGGTGATTGAGTATCTAATTACTTCTTAATTGAATGCACATATTATACATTTTTCACTAGTTCAAGCTTAATGCTTTTGGTCTAGAAATCAAAGTCAATGAAATTAAGTTGAAATGGAATTTGGGCAACTATTGTAATGAGGAAAGGTTTGCATTAAGCCTAATTATAAGTAAATGTGGGTTTTCAGTATTGTTTCCTATGAAAACATTTAAAATACAGAAATGTGATATAAAGGACTGATTTAGATTATTAATGACATTATTATTCATGTTCACAACATTATATTCTATATTATTGAGTTGACCAATTTTAATACTATGGTGTGTATACCACCAATGAAGTCTGAATGGACATTTACATTTGCCAAAAATTATGTTTCCCCTTTCAGCATGCCATTATAAGCAATCTAAGATTGCATTAAAATAAGATTAAGATGGAGATGGCATTAGGTCAAGAAAAGTTTAAATTTAAGGTTATAATCAATTACTTCATGAAAATATATTTATTTGCTAAAGGTTACCTTAACTTCTCAATCTCTAAAATTCTATGCAAGCCTATACTTTTCAAATTAATATTTTGTGAGAATTATATTGTTTTAACATTGCACAGAATGTTTACAAATTGGAATGATTTCATCCTGAGAGTCAATAAAGTTTTTCAGCAAAAATGTTTAAAGGGGGGTGGGGTTCATATAGAACAGTAGTATTAAACTCAAATAGAAATGAAGGCCACTAAACCATATGGAAGGATCCCTGCAGATGTATATTGACCTTAAAAACCATCATGATTGTGGTTGTGGAATAGCCTAGATAAATTTGAAAAGAATCATAACCAGGAGGATTTTTTTCTTACGTACAGCAATTAATAAAAAACAAATCATAAGGATAATCTAATTTATTGAATTATGTTTGAATTATTATTGTAATCATTAAATTTAAACTTGAGAATTACTGATATTCTGTGAAAGTATTTTCTAGTTTTATTATAAGATTATATTATATATTTATATATCATATTATTTATTATATTTATTATACTTATTTGGAAGAAAATAGAAACTTTCTTGCTTTATAGAAATCTGATTATTTTGACCAGTTTTCCTAGTTTTTATTTTAAAACTATATTATAAAGAAAACCACTTAGTGGACAATAAGCAATTTGAGGACAGACTTTTTTTTCATTTTTGTATCCCAGTTTCTAATACACTTTATCTCATATGGTATATACTTTAAATTCTGTCTGATTGAAATTTGAATGAAAGCAATATCTCTGAGTCTCAGTTTCCTTGTCTGTAAAATTAGGGGTTTGAACTAGATGGTATCTAAGGTCCTCTCCAACTCTAGATCTATGAATGTATGATCCTATAAAAGTTTCAACACAGACAGTGTATTCCAAGATATATGAAGTGACTTACAGATGTGGATTTGATAGATATTTTTGTCAGTCAACAAGCATTTATTAGAAATAGCTAGATGGTAAGGTGAATAGAATGCTGGATCTGGAGTCAGAAGATCTAAGTTCAAAACCAGCTTCAGACACTTCCTAGTTGTGTGACTTAACACACAACTTACTTAAGTTACTTAAGTAACATCTGTCTGCCTCAGTTTTCTCATCTATAAAATGAAGATAGTAATAGTACCTATCTCCCAGGATTATTGTGATGAAAAAAATGAGGTAATATTTGTAAAGTGTTTGAAAACTTTAGAGCATTATATAAATGCTACCTATTGTTATTATTATTTATAAGGGCACTAACTGCTTTTGATATATTATACTCTGCACCCCCAAGTACCTCTGATTTATTTGTTCTCTGTGTTGGTTTTCATCCCTTACACATTTCCTTCTCATTTTCAATTGTTTTGCTCTATGTCAAAAGACTGTCCAATTACCTTACACCACCACTCCAACTCATGTGATCCTTCCAATATACCTACTCCATTTTGTTCCCATGGTGAGAGGTCAGTTTCAAGTCTTGACATATTGCAAGAAGTAAAAGGGCTGTCTCTATTACTTATGCTTCAACACTTCAATAATCCTTCAGATTCTGTGAATCCAGCAATACGGATACTCTTTCTGACAGTACAGACTTAGGTAAATGCCTTCTCATCAATTTCAGTGGATCGTGCCCGTATCTTCCCATAAATCCTCCCAATATACTGGAAACTTCCTCCAAGTCTTTTGATATACTGTGGAATGTAGAATATCAAGATGACCATCAGTTATGCTTTACCTCACTTCACAGTATTGATAGGAATTTGACCTACATCACTTTAATAATTTCACTCTCAGTCAACTAGCATTTATAAAGCATCTACTATGTGCCAGGCACTGTGCTAAGCATTGGGGAGATACAAAGAAAATCAAATATAGGCCCTGTTCTCAAAAAGTTCACAGTCTACTGAGATAGACAGCATGTAAACGACTAAGTACAAACAAGTTATATACAGGATAAATAGGAAATAATCAACAGAGGAAGGCACCTACATTAAAGAGAATTTGGAAAGGCTTCTTCAAGGAGATGAGACTTTAGCTGTGATTTCAAAGAAGCCAAGAAGTGGGGATGAGAAGGGAGAGAGCTCCAGGCATAAGGGACAGCCTGTGAAACTGATAAGTCAGGAGATGGGGTACCTAGTGCACGTCAAGCAAGGAGATCAGTGTCACTGGATCATGGGGAGGGGGAAGGAAAGGGAGGATGGGGGAAAAACATAAAAGAAGGATAAGATGTAAAAAGACTGGAAAGTCAGGAGGGAGCCAGATTCTACGGGGTTTTATAAGCCAAATAGAGGCTATTATATTTTATCCTATTGCCTCCGGGAATACTAAGTAGGGGCATTAACATGGTCATGTTATGCTTTAGGAAGATCAATTGAATAGCTGAGTTATAGACCATAACAAACTAAAAAAAAAACAATAATTAATATGGGGATCCCAAGAAAAAAAAATTCAGACCTAAATGGAGAGTTAATAATGACATACTGAGTAACAAGTGAGTCAAAGAATAAATACCTACTGATTTTAAATCCCTGACTAAATTTCATTATAACAACCTATCACTTATACAAAATCTTTTTTCCTAAATCTCAGTAGAAGTTCAAGCCACTAACCCCAAAGTTCCACTCTTTATGCCGTAGAGATACAAAAATTAAATCATTAAGAATTTATTGATCAAAAACTATTCATCAGCAGCTGTGGTAGGTGCTGTAGGGGACACAAATATAAAGACATGGTCCCTGACCTCAAATATATCATAGTCTGATTGAAGAGGTATGACATGATCACGTGAATGTGCTTTCATTCATACAAGTATTTTCACAATTAAAATGAATGAACACATATATTAAAGTACATGGCCCCAGTACATTTTCAGAAACATTTTTATGGAGACATTTTTGGTCTAATGATAGTCTGAAATAAATGCCGAATTTAAAAGAAGATACTGCTGATTTACCTTTAATATACTCTAGTTAACACAAAATTGGACATTTAATGAAGTCTTTCCTGACAATCTTGTAGACAAGATGTAGAAATATTGGTTGGATGATAGTGCAATTAGATGGATTCATGGTTGATTGAATCATTTTATCCAGGGTGTGAGTTAATGGGTCAATGTGACTAGAGACATTTAATATTGTCCTGTCATGTTTACCAATGACCTAGACTAATGAACAGTAGGAACCCCTATCAAATTTAAAGATGACACAAAGTTGGAATTGAGAGCTAGTATGTTGCATTATGGAGTCAGAATTCAAAAAGTTTTCAACAAGTCAGAATGAAATCCCCACTTCATAATTGAAGCTACTTCTCCACCTTCAGTCCAGATCTTCATATTTTTCTCTCCATCCCTGTATTTTGAATATAAAACACACAAGCACACACACACACACACACACACACACACACACACACACACACTGCCCATTTTTAAGAAGGGGTGTGGCTGTAACTGAGTTCATGCAGTTCTGTTTTCCCATCAGTTAAATGCCCACAACAGGAAAAAAGGAATTGCTTCTGCTTAGCATCACTCACTCTATCCCAAGCAGTGGGTCAATTCATTCATCTTTATTCCTCTAACACAGTAACCCTTCAAAATGTTCTATTTGTTTTCTTTAACATTTTTCACAAGCTTCAACTTCATGCTGGGTTTTAACCTCTCTGACACTATTCTTTTAGTCCTGTGCTGAGCTTGGATTAGTTCTTAGTCGCATATCTTGGCTTCCTTCTTTTACACACATCCTTTAAAATAAAAGTAGCTCATATTTATAGAGTGTTTTATAATTTACAAGGTACTTTCTTCACAGAAATCCTGTAAGATAGGTAGTATAAATATTATTACTTCCTTTCTGCAGATAAGGAAACTGAGATTCAGAGAAATTAAATGACTTGCTTATGGCCATACAGTTAGTAAATGTCAGACTGGAACAATGCTTCCTTTATAGTTATATTCAGATCCAAGAATGGCATTTCTCACCACATTCTCTACCTTTGAAAGATTAAATTATCAGCAAGAGAATTCAAATTTTACCAGATAATCTTGCTTCCACTGAGAAAGACTATTAGCAAGCTAAAGTCCCCCAAGACAACCATATCCTACCTCTAGGCCAGGTTTGCAATCTGTCAAAAATCTCACCATCTCTCCATCTGGTTGGGTGACCTGTAGTACACTAGTATACATGGTGATTTCACTTTGGTTTGTCCTTTCTTTATTCTAACCCAAACACTCTCCTTTATGTATCTTTCCTCAGATTCATGGATTTCCCTAAAGATGCCTAAATTTTTTTAAATCATCTAGTTCAACTACCTTACTTTATTTTTGAAATGTTTTTAAAAACATCACTCTCGACCCCTAATGATGCCTTCCCCCAACTCCAACAGAATCCTCCTTTATATACTTCCTTTTAATATTGTGACTATTTTGTAATTGTTCTCCTGTTTCTGTTTACTTCAGTCTGATCAGATCATAGACATTTTCCCAAGCTTCTCTAAGTTCTTCATCTTAGCCATTTTTATAGCATAGCAATATTCTATTACATTCATATGCCACATTTTCTTCAGCCATTTCCCAACTGATGGGTGCTTGTTTTCCTTCTGGTTATTTACTCATACACACACACACACACACACACACACACACACACACACACACAAAAAAAATATTGCTATAAAATTGTTCTGTGTATATGGGATCTTTTCTCTGTCTTTTACTTCTGAGTTGTGCTTCTGACTCTACCTACTTTGCTACCATAACTCAGATACACTCTCACCATAGAACTTCCTTCAGCACCTAGAAGTCTTCTCACCCTGCAATATCCCTCCACCATGCTGGCCCACTTAAGCCTTTGGTGAGTTCTTTTTGGGGTATCCATTTTGGGGATGGTCCCAAGCCAGCCATGCTTTATTCCCCATCCAACTTGTCCTCTAACTCTATGGATTCTGCCACTATGCACCTATGTGAGTACCCCTTAATTCTCCCCTTTTATAGTTCCCTTTTATGTGTTGTCTTCCCCATTCTAATGTAAGATCCTTGAGGGTATGAAATGTCTTTCTTTTTGCTTGTATTTGTATTCCTAGCACTTAGCACAGTGCCTGAAACATGGTAAGTACTAAATAAATGCTTATTACTTGTTTGACCTTGGGTTCATTTCTTATTGACATACATTGCTAATCTACTAGCTAATATTTTGCTTTCAATCAAGTTATATATACCCGTCCATTGTGATATTTCATTTATAAGTCCCACTGAACCACGTCTCAGGGATGCCTATGAAATTGTATTTATTTCCCTGTGTTAAGATCTCAAACTCATTTTATTACCCATATTGTGCACATAGGGATACAGATATCTCTAGCATGAATGTGATTTCTTTCCCTCTCTGGGTTACTTTCTTTTCCTGGACACTCCCACTGATACTCTTCTCTCTGTCATACCTGTTGTCTCATTGCATCTGATTTGGCATTTAAGCTTATTCTATCCCCTCACTTTTCAGTTTTGAAAACCTCTTGATCAGATCATCAAGTCTCCAGAAAAACACTCTTTCAGTTTTTCATTAGGAATGATCTGTCCCTTTTCAAGAGTCTATCATTCCTATATTTTATACTACTATCCAGAAAGTCAAATCCCATTCTATGACAATACCTTCTGTGTCAGTTATTTATATTCTTGTTATCAATAGGAGTAATTAAAAATCCCATCTGTGCCCTCAGATCACTTCTAGTCTTTTATTTTCCTCCCTAGGCCTTTAAAATCTTTAGGGATTCTCTGCAGGTCTCTTTGGTAGCTTCTATTGATTCCCACATGAATCACCAGTAATTTTGACACTTGTCTTGACTTGTCTCAGGAGGCTTCTGATCACATCCCAGGTACATGTCTCAAGAAAATACGACACCTCCTTGTTGACCATATTAAGTTAACATGTAGCTGCCCCTATACTTTTTGGGAAGAAGAATATAAGTTCCTTGAGGGCAGAGACTCTTTCAGTTTCTGTCTTTGCATAGCTTAGCTTTTTTTTTTCTACAGGAAATGAAAACCTGACACATAGTAGGCAATTAATAATAACTTTAATTAAATTAAATGTTAATAGTTAATATAACTGTCTTTTATATTTTGTTTTATTTTGCTTTGTATTTTTCTTCCTGTGGCCAATAATAGATTTGTTGATAGTTATATGACATTTTGTTTACCATTCCAGTAATGAAAAAACAGTGAAATTTTTGACATGATGATGAAAGGCAGAAATGAAAATGAAATAATGGCTTGTAAGCTTCACTTCAGAAATTGAATTTGTAAGAAGATATATCAAAAGGAATAAGTGTGGAAAAGCAATAAGTATCAAAATGATAACTCGATTAAATATTATTGAGAATGTGTCTTACAGTATATCCACAAAGTATTTCACGATAAAGAAGAATTGTCTCTCGAAGAGCTATGCGAAGTTTGATCATGCAGTGTACATCGACTTGAATGTGATCCCAATAAAATCTGATGAAGTCACTTGAAAGTGAAAACTCTAGAATAACAAGTAATCTCTGGCTGAAACAAGAGCAGTGATTAATTATAATACTCAATAATGGCAAAATTACCTCCTCTACTACTGTGTGGAAGCTTCCTGCTTGGCCATCTTTGGCAATATTTTGAGTTAATAGCTACGATCTAACAGTTTGGGATTAATGGGAGCAGATGATAGAGGGATTCATCCCATCTTTACTTAATTCATTCATTCATTCAGTAAAATGGTATCCTTTGAGTTATGTTGACTAGATTGGGGACACCACTTGCTATTATGAATATGGCCCTCAACAGAGATGGAATGTGGCAAACTCAGTAAGATGTAGTAGAAGATTTAATCCAGGCTAGCATTTTTGGAAGTGAGAGGAATCCCTCTATTCTCTCTCTATATATAATATATATATAATCCCTCTATTCTCTCTCTCTATATATATAATCTCTATATATAATCTCTCAATTCTATACTAGGGAAAATTAAAAAGTTTTCTTTAGGCTCTAAAGTACACTGGGGATAAGGAAAACTTCGTTAAGCCCAGATGTTAGAGAATGACTATAAAAGACATGTAGAGAAGATGGAAACCAAGACAGACAATAGAGTTTGAATACAAAGACTTGCTACTACACTTTAAGAAGAGTATTAGAAATACTTGAAATGATCTGAGATGGGTGAAATCTAAAGACAATATTAAAGAATGGCAGAGATTTTTAAAAAGCAATATGGTGGGGCAATACGGTTGCTGTTTGAAGTGTAAGGGGCAATAAATAATCTGAAGAGAAGGCAGAGCTATTTAATTTTTATTTTGCTTCTGTTTAATATGTCAGTAATCTTTGGTCTCAAAGGACAGAACAAAAATAACTAGTAGTGAGCTAATGCACAAGATAAGTAGGGAGATTGTTAGAGAGCACCTACTTGCCTTTGAGTTCCAGTTACCTGGCACAGATGAACCAAATCCTGGAGAAGTTCCCTGAGTACTAAAAGAATTGGCAGATGTGATTATTGAACTGTCAATATTTTTGAATAATTGTACAGAACAATATGGATACAAGATTTGAAATTCTGCTATGGCCCATTGAATTGGTTGTCTTTAATTATTGCAAAAATTGTATAATATATTCTAGTAAACATCTAGATAAGGAATTATTCATCAAAAAAAGCCAACATGACTTTATCAAGAATAGATCATGCCAGATTAACCTTATGTGCTATTTTGACGGGATTATTAGGCCTAACAGATCAGGAAAATAATATAGGTATAGCCAAGGTTCCCAAACTGTATACCCAAGGTGCCACAGAAAACTCAGAAGGGTACTATGGGATATTCTACATTACATGCCTATTATTGAAGTTCTTAAATGTTTGAGATGTGTTTTTGTTTATTTGTACTTTCAATTATGCTGATTACATCTTAAACTTTCTTGTTTGTAATGTCATATCTTACAGAATTTGGCAATTGTTGTGACAAAGAGCAAGATTTTCAGCAAGGTTGAAAATTAAGGTGGAAAAGTAAATGAAGGTGGCAGTCTGATTCAAAGGTCTGGGAAATCCATAGTATACTATCTACCCTAGATTCATAGAGGGCAGATTTCAAAGAATTTAAAGGAAAGACAGATAGGAACCTATAGCCTCAAATTCAGTCAAAGGGCCACACTTAGGACCTAGAGGGCCACATTGGCCTCAAGGCTGCAGGTTTCCCACCCTTGCCTTAAACCCTTCCCTCTTTGGGACTTTTCTATTATTGTTGAGGGTACCACTATCCATTCAGCTATCTAGGTTTGCAACTTTGGCTCCATCCTTGATTTCTCATTCATATTCATCTGATATTAGTTACCAAATTTGTCAGTTACTGACAATCAGTTACCAAATCCAATCATTTCCATTTTTACAACATCTTGAATATATGTTCCCTTCTTACTCACACAGTTGTCACCCTTGTTCAGGCCCTCATTACTTGGACTATTGCAGTAGCTTTCTAATTAGTCTCCCTGCCTCAATCCATTCCCCACTCCAACCCATCCTCCACATAACTGCTAAAGTGATTTTCCTAAAGCACAGATCTGACCATTTCAGCCCTTACTCAACATACTTCAATAGCTCCCTATTGCCTCCAAGATAAAGTTCTTTAATTGAAATTTAAAGGTCTTGGGGCAGCTAGGTGGTGCAGTGGATAGAGCACTGGGCCTGGAGTCAGGAAGACCTGAGTTCAAATCTGGCCTCAGATCAGATACTTGACAACTTATTAGCTATATGACCTTGGGCAAGTCACCTAACCCCAATTATCTCACCAAAAAAAAAAAAAAAGAAAGAAAAAGAAATTTAAAGATCTTCACAACCTGTTACCTTTGCAATCCTTCTATGCTTTAGTCCCCTCACCATGTGGGCCTACTTGCTGTTCTGAATTTCCCATCTGCATACCTTTACATTGGCTTGTCATGCCTAGAATGGTCCCCCTCTGCATTTCTGCCTCCAAGAATTCTTAACTTCCTTTAGGCCTCAGCCCAAAAGCCATCTTTTGTAGGCAGCCTTTCTTGATCTCTCCTTTTCCCAGATACTAGAACCTTTCTCTCTAAGGTTACCTCCACCTACTCTGCATGGATTTTACAGGTGCCTAATTATCTACTTGTGAGCTCCTTGAGGACAGGGATCCTTTTTTATCTTCTTTTGTGTCATCAGCATTTAAGGCAGTGCCTGTATCATAGAAGGAATTAATAAATGCTTGCTAATTGATTGGTTGATTTATTTTAGTAAACATGTTATCAATTATTTTATCCTATTATTATGAAAAAGATGGAGAAATGTACTAGACAATAATGGAATGAAGTGGATTCAGATTTGGAAGAATGGCTAGACCCAAAAGGGATTCATTAATCATCAGTCAGTCAACAAGCATGGTGGTACATACAAAGAAAGACAAAAATAGCTCCTTCCTTCAAGGAGTTTACATGTCAACTTGGAAATAGGAATCTAGTACCCTAGGGAATCATAGATTTGGAGCTAGAAGTGACTAGGAAAGGCTAAATGAAAACTTCTAATTTTACAGGTAAGGAAACTGAGGATCAAAAATGCTAAGTGATTTGCCTGGTCACATAGCTGAAGAGAGTCCAAGGCAGGCTTTAAACTCAGTTCTTCTTGTCTTCAGGTTTATTGGTCTATCCACTAGACCATCTAGTTGCTTATCCTCTTTAACATTTTTATAAATGACTTAGATATAATCAGATGGATAGCTAACATACTAAATGACAGGGTTAGCTTCTTTAAAAATATCTTGACAGGCTAGAATATTGGCCAGATCTAATGATGATAAATATAACTGATCAAATTTATCTTACACTTGGGTCCAAAGATCAATTTTGTGAGTATGAGATGGTAAAGATATGGCTTTATAGTAAATTTTCTTAGAAAAATCTAGGACCTTTTGTGGATTTCAAGCTGAATGTGAGGTAATGGTGTGATATGGCAGTCAAGGAAGCTAATGTGATATTAAACTGCATTAAAAACAACACAGCATCTAGTAGATATATGATTGCCCTTATTGGATGACATCTAGAATTTTGCATTCATTTCTGGGTTCTATGGTTTAAGAAGGGAATTGATAAGCTAGAAAGAATACAGAGGAGAGTGAGGAGGAGGGTGAGATCATGACATAAAAGAATTGGTTTTATGAACTGGGGATGAAGATATATAAGAGGGAGATTATAGCTGTCTTCAAGTTCATAAAGTATTGTAATATGGAAGAAAGAGGAAGCTTATTTTGGGTGTCCTTAGAAAACATAGCTGTGAGTAATTGATAGAAGTCACAAAAAAAAAGAAAACCAATGATGTAAGGAAGAGCTTTCTAACAAATTAGCAAACAACAATTCCAACAAATTGAATTATACAAAAATAGAATGGGCTCTTCAGCAGGTGGGTTCCCCTTCATTAGATATTTACAAAATCTAAATTATAATTTGTCAGATAATGTCAAAGAGGTGATATTTGTTCAGTCAAGTCCAGTAAGTTCTATGTTTTAGTCAAGATGGTCTCTGAGGAACCTTGTAGCTTTCAGATTCTGTGACCCAAGAGGCAATGGGAAAATGTATAATACATGTAACTATGCTGTAATAAATTGCCAATGATAACCATACTGAACAAAAAAATGGAGTAAAGGATATCATCTAGGAAATATGTGATTAGAAAAAAGAGATAGACTGATCATTTGTTGAAAGGGTGATATCTGATGGGCAATTTGAGTAATGTTTGCCACATGATGTTAAAAGACCTAAAAGAAGTCCTTCAGCACATTGGACAAACACCTAAGAAGAATTTTTGTGAAGACTACACAGGATAAGAAGGCATGAATGGGCTGTGATCTACATGACTGAACAAAGAAACCACACTGTTGAAATCACAGATCTATTGAAGTATTATAGCACTGGAGTATTCAATTTGTCACCAAGGTGCTTGAACTCTCTTGTAGCTATTATTGTTTTTCCCTTATCATTGATAACACCCAGTTCCATGCCTCTGTGCTTAAGAAAAGGTTACTGAATGAATTAATGAACAATTTCATACTTAGAATGCTTCAATAGTCTCCTAATTGGCTCCCTGATTCCCGGCTGTCTCCATTCAAAGATATCCTACATACTAAGCCTTATTAATATACTGCCTTGATTATGCCATTTGCCTCCTCAAGAACCTTCATTGGTTGTGTCTTCATTAAGTCTAAATTCTACTGCTTCAACTTTCAAGACTTCTTATGATCTAGCCATAACCCCCTGTATCCATAATTAACTCCTATTTATCCCCTAGGTGTCACTTCCACAATGGTCAAACTGATTTTTATGAATATACAAGACTAATATCTTCCATGAAACTTTTTTTCACTATTATAGTCCAACAAGCATACAGTTATTCTTGCATACAGGAGTTTGCAAAGCTCAGATGAGGATCAAATTTTGCTCTAAATTAGAATGCTTATGGAAGGCTGAAAGTTTGTAGATTCCCTGCCTTAGCCACCCCTGAGATCCTTGAGGAATAAAGCAGCCATTTCCCAAAGAAAGCAGCAATAGGACTCAACATTATACATATCAGAATCAAACAAGGCTTCTGCATTCCTCCTAGGAATACACAGAGCCTGACCCTAACATAAAATCCCATTTCAGAAAGAAATCCTAGAAAAACAAGTAAATATGGAAAAAATCCCATGATAAAGACATATTTTGGTGCTAGAGAAGAAGGAGAGAGAGAGAGAGAGAGAATAATTCCAAAGTATCTACAAACAAATCATAAAAGAAAAACAAAGGTTGGCCACAAGGTCAACTAGAATTCCTATAAGAAATGGAGCAAATATTTTTAAATTATATTATAAATTAAATGAGAGTGCTAAACAAAAGAATTAGAAAAGAAAATAAGAGCATTAGAGGAAAGAATTGGCAAGAGAAATACATCAAGAACCCAATTAGTGTGGATATAATTAATTCCCTGAAGTGATCACATTATTTGAATTCACTCTGCATGTTTCCATTGGGCTGGAACTAATTACCATATTTTGCATAATTATAATTTCAAATAGTGCAAATCTGAATATATGTGACCACTTCAGGGAATTCTTTATTCATGCTAATCGGGACCGAGCTGTAGTAACTTTAGGACAAAAGAGGTACAAAATCTTACCCAGGTAATAAATTCCTTGAAAATTAAAATAGACCTACCAACAATCTGATCAAAGAAAGAGGAAAATAATGGACATGTAAAAAATATTTATAGCAGTTCTTTGCGTAGTTGCAAAAAAATTGTTAACTAAGGGAGTGTCCAATATAACAATATTGTATTATAAGTGATAATGAAATATATTAAGAGAAATCTGCAAAGATTCATAAGAAATAATCCAGAGTAACTTGAGAACCAGAATAATTTATACAATAACAACAATTTTAAGGACAAATAACTTTGAAAGATATAAAAACTTTGATCAATGCAATGACCAATCATGATTCCAGGAAAACAATGATGGCACATGCAAACCTCCTGACAGAGGTGACAGAGGCAAGATGCAGAAGAATATCATACATTTTTGGACATGGCCAAGATGGAAATTTGTTTTTTCTTGATTACGCATATTTATTACAATTGTCCAGGTTTTTTTTTTCTTTTCTGTCAGTAAAGGGTATAAGGGAAGGGAAGATGGGATGGGGAGAAAATAAATATTTGTTAAAAAAATAACATTATTAAATAAATGCTTATCAGGGTCTTGAGCACAGGTAGGTTTGCTGATTGACACTGAGGTTGTGAATAGAAACACTGGCAGTCTGCATGTAATACAAAGGCACTTCAAATTAAAACATAATAGCTTTGTCTGATGCTATAGTAAGGTTCTCCATAATTGCTAAGTAAAAAGTAATTGAAACACAAAACTAAAGAAAAAAAGAGGGACAGAGTTTTATGTATTTTTCTATTTCACTTTATCTTTAAAGTATAAAATATTAACACATGAATAGAATGGTAAAGAAAAAGAGAGTAAATAGAAGTAAAAGAAAAAAGAATGGATGAATGAATATATGGAACAGCTTGCATTAAATACTTAAAATGTAGCAACTTTGCTAAGCACTTGGAATGCAAATAGAAGCAAAAGTATGGAAAAAATAATAATCATTAGTGTAAAAAGGGAGCCATAATCAGGATTGTTTTCCTTACTTTGAGCCTGAAGTTTTTTTTCCTCCATTTGATCATATTAGCACTTGAAAGTCACTGTGATTTCATTCATCCAATTACGCAAATTACAATCCAACCACATCTTCTCACCTTGTTTCCCATAATCACTCCATTAAAGTTATGTCCAATTTACAAGAAGTCTTTCTTCAGGTCTTTTAATATTATATAGGTTTCAATATAGCATCCTGGTTATAGATTGATTACTACTTGCTCCCTTTAAATGGCTTTCCAAAAAAAAAAAAGATGAATTTTTGTCTCCTCTGACTAGAGTATAAATTCTTTGAGGACAAGAGTCATTTCATTTTTGTCTTTGTATCCTGGTACCTAGCATAAAGCCTGACACAAAGAAGGCACTTAACTTGCCTCTTTTCTGATCATATATTTACTGGATGATACAGTTCTGTTAATCAGTCAGTAAACATTTGTTAAGTACCTACTATTGCCAGGCACTATGCTAAGCACTGGAGAAACAAAGAAAGGCAAAAGAAAGTTTCTTCTCACAGGAAGCAATCATTCTAATAGGGAAGAAAAATGAAAACAACTATGTTCAAACAAGATATATACAGGATAACCTGGAAATAATCAGTAGAACAAAGGCATTTGAATTAAGGGAATGGGGAAAGGGCTCCTATAGCAGGTGGGATTTTCTAATGGGGCTTGAAAGAAGCCAGGGAAACCAGAAAATATAAATGAGAAAGGAGTGCATTCCAGGCATTGGGTTCAGTCAATGGAAATACCTGGAGTTAGGTGATGGAGTTTCTTGTTTAAGGAATAGCAAGGAGACCAGTGTCACTGTGGGGATGGAGTTTGGGGTAAGAGAGGGGGAGTGTAAGGTGTAAAGTGATTAGAAAGGTTGGGGGGGCAGGTTATAAAGAGCATTAAACATCAAACAGAGGATTTGATATTTGATCCTGAAATTAATAGGGAGCTACAGAAGTATATTAAGTCCCAGAGCAGGTGACATGATCAGTCATGGTCAAATGAATTTTACAGCTGAGTCGAGAATGGACTGGAGTGGGGAGAGACATATAGCAGGAAGGTTAATAGGCTATTGTAATAGTCCAGGTGTCAGGTAATGAGGGCTTGCACAAGGCTGGTAGCAGCATCAGAGGAGAGAAGGAGCATGTATGATAGATATTACAAAAGTAAATACCAACAAATTTTGGCAATCAATTGGATATGGGAACTGTGAGAGAGGGTGAGGAGTCGAGAATGTCACCAAGATTGTAAGCATGGTTTACTGCAAGGATGATGGTACTCTCAACAGAAATAGGGAAGTTTGGGGGGCAGGGATTTGGAGAGAAAAGTAATGAGTTCAGATTTAGACATACAATAAATTACACTTCTTGTACATGTCATTGATAATATGCTACTACTTTCCTATGACCACTATATATTACTCTCCTTCAGTCAAATGAGCCTTCTCACTGTCCCTTACACATGACATTCCATCTCCTGTTCTTGCACAGGTCTCTCCCCATGCCTAGAATCTGCTCCTCCCTAACCATTGCCTTTTAGATTCCCAGTTTCCTTTAAAGCTCAGCTCAGGCACTACTCCCTACTGAAAGCCTTTCCTGATTTCTCCCTCCCTCACCAGCTACTAGTGCCATAACCCCAGAAAACTGATCTTATATTTACTTTATGTATATTTTGGGATATACTTATGTATGTTCACATCATCTCCTTCTGAAAAAATATGAAGTCCTTGAGAGCAGGGACTGTTTCATTTTTTTTATTGTCTTCCCAGAACCCAGCACAGTGTCTAGACATAGTAATCACTTAATAAATTATTGCTTGCCGGTCAATAGATTGATGTATTCCTCCATTTCTCTTTGTATTCTTTGGAATTCTGGTGTTCCATGATTCACAGGTATATATCATCATTAGGAGACTATTGATATTTTAAAAGATGTGTTTTTATTCTATTTTTCATAGATAAGTCCTATTTTTCCATTTGCTCTTCACAAATATTTGTAAATACTCAATTCATCTTTTTCTTCCTATAAATAAGGTCACATTTTAGAATTATTCCTTTTCATATAGAGCAGAGGTTCTATTTTTTTTTTTTTTGTGAGGCAGTTGGGGTTAAGTGACTTATCCAGAATCACACAGCTAGGAAGTATTATATGTCTGAGGTTGGATTTGAACTCACACCCTCCTGACTCCAGGGCTGGTGTCCTATCCCCTGCACCACCTAGCCACCCCTAGAGTAGAGGTTCTTAACTTTATGTCGGGGACCATATTGGCAATATGGAAAAACCTATGGATCCAGTCTTAGAATACTGTTTTTAAATGCATAAAAAATAGGATTACAAAAGAAATCAAATACATTAAAATATAGCTATGGAAATACCAAAACACAAATTCAGGAACCCCTGGTTATTACCTTACAATTCACACCATATATTCACTATACTGTTTCTAGCTATAGAAATGTTAAGGAAGGAACAATACCCACCCAGTGGTTCTGATGCCAAAATTTCTACCAGGGGATAATTTATTCCCAAGTTGATAAAGATACCAAGTCTCAGTCACCCACTATGAGTGAGTATAGATGTCCCTGACTAATTAGCCTTTTAATCAAGATAGTCTAAACTGGAAGGTAAAGGAGAGTAAAGTATCATCATACTCATTTCTATACCTAGAAGAGCGATGTTTAAAAGAGAACAGTTTACTCTGTTAAACTGTCCATAAAGTTCAATGTTAGAAATATCTCTTCCATTTACCAATCCATTTACCACAGATATTTATTTTGGCTAAAATTATAATTCAGTTCTGAAAAGCACCCAATTCCAGATAGAATTTCATTAAAATTTGGTAGAGGGCATGATTTTTTTTTTAATTTTTGCTGTTATTTTTTTTAATTGGCCTTTGCCCTATTACAGTTCAAAATTATGGAGTTCAAACAATCCACCAGCCTCTTTCTTTCCTAATAACAGGGACTACAGGCATGCTCAGCCATCTGTTATGGTTTTTACCACATATGAAAAGGTTATGGTTCCTGGAGCAGCTAGGTGGTGCAGTGGATAGAGCAACCGCCCTGAAGTTAGGAGGATCTGAGTTCAAATCCAGCATCAGACCAAACACTTGACATTTACTAGCTGTGTGATCCTGGGCAAATCACTTAACCCCAGTTGCCTAAAAAGAAAAAAGTCACAGTTCTTCCTTCTCCTCATCTACTGTTCTTCTTCTTTCTCTTCCCCTTCTTCCCCTGTAGTCCAAAGTAAATTTATGACATTTCCCCTAATATTCCCAAGTGATTTATGAAGCATCATTTTAAGAATTACATTATTCCATTTAAATGGAATGATAAGCCAAAAATTATGATTTGCCATTTATCTATTTGAAGTGAATTTATCTATTAAATGTATTCTTCTATTAGAAATCAGAATCATTTTTCCCCGGTGGAGTGACACATCTTTGTAATTCTGTGAAAAATAAATTGCTAATTCCACAGATTACGAATACAGATAATCAACAATCTGATTCTGATTTCAGTGTTCATATCCTTCATTTTTAGTTTCTAAGTTTTTCATTGCAATTTTTTCAGTATTTCAGTAATTATTAACAGCATTATAAAATAGCAAACTGTCAGCATTTTCCCCTAATTTTACTTTTCCTAAAATTCAAGAATTACCTACATTACCTGTTTTCATTCAGGAGATTCAAAAAGCATAGCATCAAATTAACCTAGTATCCTAAAATGAATGTCATTTTGAGTTCCTAAATTCAAGTGTTTACTATTTCCAAGTGTTTCTCTATCTCATTTCTTTTTTTTTTAACAAGTCATTTTCAAATGCAAAATTTCTTGGCATTATTTTTTTGATAGATATTGGCTAAGTTAAAAGCTCAAAACCTCATCCATAAAGAAGCATTTGTTTCATGTTCCTCCTCATTTACCAGCTGGCCTATTTCTCCCTGGTCTCCCTTTTCTGTGATATATATAGTTAATAAAGATTTAGGAAAGCATATTCATCATAGAGTCATAGAACAGTAGAATCACTGGATTCAAACAGACCTTGAGAGGTCATCTAGTCCAAGTGCTCATCTCCAGTCAGGTTCACTCCTAAACCTTGGCTGAAAACCTGAAAACAATATTTTTAAAACTCTCCGAAGGAGGAAATATTATACTTTACCTTGAAAATCCATGCCAATATTTAACAGCTCTCTCTGTAAAGATACTTTTACTTAAAACTAATCTAATTTCTTCTTGCTGTAATTTAAGTCCATTTTACTTTAGTATGATCAGCTAATATTTGCTTCTGTGAATAACCCAGTACTATATTTAGAAAACAAATAGTGTACATATACGGGGAAAATACAGCTTTTCAATCAGGAAATCCTTTTTCTAGCAAATCTGATGATCTTGATGACATCTGAAAATATCATTACTGAATCGGAAAAAGATCATTATTTCAATCTAATAGGGACATTATGAGGATTTTTAAAATTACATCATTTAAAAAAGACATTTTCAGATATCTATGATAAGGATGTTGATTCTACTTTGAATAATACCCTATAATATACAGCAAATACAGGATAGATAGACCCATATAACTTTCAATTTTCATTCTAATGCTGTGTGTATCATATTAAATTATTAAAGTATAGTGAGTTCAAGTACTAGTGACTGGAATTATAGGTATAACCCTTTCCATTTATACTGGAAGGATAATAGCTTTTACCTACTTGATCATTCAGGGTTTGACCTTTTCTCTTTTCTCCCAATGGTCTCCTCTTTTCTGAAATATTTTATCCCTTTCTATCTTATAACCTTCTGGGTTATAAAAGAAAATTGATATGAAATTGATGTTGGTTATAGGTTTAGTAAAGCAAAAGAAGACAACATTATTAATTACAAAAATATGTGTGGAGAAGGGTTCAGCACAGTCAAGGAGTACTTCAAGGACCAAGAAAGAGAAACGAAGACAGATCTGACCCAGGTGATCATTCAGAGATACTAATTTGGGATGTCTCCATTTCTTTATACTTTGATTACTCTTCCATCTCAGTATTGAGATATGTTTTTCTCATGAAAAAAGACCCTTAAAGGGCTGTTATGGTAATCTTAAAAAAAAAAGTAAACTAATTAACAGGTGTATCCGTGAATTTTAACAAGACTGGAAATAGCAGAAAAATGCAAAACTCGGAAACAGAAACTATTACCAAGAGTACTAGGTGGTCAGAGTATCTGACTTTGTTGAATTTGCTTTGCCCTATGAAAAAACTAGTCAGGAAAAGAAGCTCCCCACAAAAATAATAATAATAATAATAATAATAACAACAACAACAATAATCTTCACTTCAGAGACAGAGAGAGAGGGATTTTATCTCAGATCTGCCTTCAGGCAGAGGAAAAGACAACTATAGAATTTAGGCATTTTAGTTGTCCTTCTATCCTAACTTTAAGGCATTCAAACATCAGAATCAGTAACAGACCAGCTATAGGGTAAGAATAAATTCCAAAGAAACTCTTTAACATGAAATCAAGGTAATTGAGAAAAAAATGGGCTAATCAAAGCTGCACATTGTAAGATCAATAAGCAACTTCAGGATCCCAAGGGTGACAAGTGTAGGTTAAATTTCTTGATGGGAAAGAAATAAATTCATTTTCAATTCAGTCACCTAGATCTATACTAGTAAACTAGAACTAGAGGATTTATAACACCTAGGTGAGTTAAGGGCTAATCCTTCAAACAAGGACAAAACTAGGATTCACACAGCTTAAATGGTAAAAAAGCCACAAATCCTTCATGGGAATAATCAGCAAAGTCCTAGTTATCAGAGCCCCAGGATGTCCAAAATTTTTCAGTTAAAACTCTGTCATCTTAGAAAAGAACCAGCAAGCTACCTTGGGTAAAGCATGGTTAAAATAAATCTGATTATTTAAAACATTTTTTCAAGTACTGGCATGAATTTTTTGCCTTTTCAGTTCCAGATGCTTAAATGAAACATTCATGCTTTAAATTCAAAGTCAGATTGTCAAATCATTTCACTTTAATAAAAATTTGAATTACCTGCCTTAGGGCATTATTTAATATCAAATAAAAAAATACACATTCATGAGTCTGATTTCCCAAAGTAATTTTTATGTAGAACTAAGACTAGATTTGTATTACACATTGCAAGATGAGAGGAACAAAGTATGTAATCACAAAAGCCTATGAAATGAGAGTTTGAGTCACTTTAGAAAGGACTCCTAAAATTATATATAGGATAGAGATTTATTCATACTACTCTGAAAGATTCTAGGGGAAAACTACTGTCTCAATAATCCCTACCAGCAGAGTAGGACACTATGTTCCCTATACCAAGATTGAATTGGAATCTAAATTGCATATAATTTAAAATTTTTGAAAAATTATATCATTCTCAAAATCTAATATGATCTAAAATATATGAAATGCCTCAATATATTTAATGTTCCACTTTACTATGCTATTGCAATCTTTGTTTTTAATAAGTAAAACTAATAGAACAGCTAATACTGTTTAGGAAGAAGTGATCACTAATCTAGGATTATATAGCAGCCAAACCCTCAGGTTACATTTTTGTATAAAAATATCCTTTATGTCCACTAACACACACCACACAAGAGAGCTGATCATTTGCCTATAAGTACATACCTATGACCAATACAATCACAAAAATAACTTTGTTCAGTAATCTGCTGAGGAACAATATCAAAAAGGGCAAAAACTGGGGCAACATCAGTAGTTTTATGGAATATATTCTGTTCAAAATCCCCAAAAAGGAGGAATGCTTTCCTGAGAGATTTCATATATGCTCTTATTTGGAGATGATATTGTATTGATTGCATGAAACCTTGGAAAACTACAGGGGCTGAACAATTAAATCCATGGTTACCTAAAAGAGACCAGCCTGGCCATCCACATCAGAAAAATAAGGTGGATGAAAAATGCATATTGCCCTGACTTATAATATACAATTGAACAGACAACCCATTGAGATTTTCCATTGGTGTATATATTTTTGACAGGCTGTAAAGAAGGACCATGTGCTTGACTGAGTCCTGAATTGAATAAGAGATCAGGCTGTATTGCATTTGAAAAACCATGAAACATTTCATCGACCCTATCCATGGTAATCATTGCCACAAAAGTTCATCTTTTCATTGGATCAAAGAATTTAAAAATTGAGGGTTGGACTTGCAACCCATACATGTAAGATTCCCCATAATAATATAACAAATAACTGATCATCAATCCTTTTCTGGAATACTTCCAACATGGAAGAACTCAGGTGAGGCAACTAACTCTACTTTTGGACAGCTCTATATGGTTGTAAGTTACTTTGTTTGTTTGTTTGTTTCCCCGGACATCAACCTGAAATATGTCTCTTTGCAGCCTCCTGGTTCTCCTTACTGGAACCAAATATAACACATTTAATTCCTTCTCTTCATGACAGCCCTTCAAATACTTGAACACAGTTATCAAGCCTGAATCTTCTTTTCTTCAAGCTAAAAACACCAAGTTCCCTTAACCAAACCCAATCCTCCTATGTCATAAATTCAAGGCCCTTCCCTATTCTGGTTGCTCACCCTTGAATACTCTCCAACTTACCAAGTTAAGTTCAAAACTTAAACTTTGGTGCCCAGAATTGAACAAAATACTTAAGGTGAGGTCTGATAAAAAGTCAATTACAGTAGAATCATCACTTCCCTATTCCTGGAAACTGTTTCTTCCTAATGTAGCTGAAACTTGCTTTCACTCTTGTAGCCACCATAACTCATTACTGGTTTATATTGGACTTTCAGTCCACTAAAACCTCCAGAAGCCTTTCAAAATAACTGTTGTCTACCCAAGCTTCTCCCTTCTCAAAACTATGGAGTTGGTCATTTTTTGTACCCCAGTGTAAGTCTTTATATTTATCCTTATTGAATTTCATTTTATTATTAATTAAGTCCAATGTTCTAGCCTGCTAAGATCTTTTTTGGATCTTGATTCTCCATGCCAGGTATCCCTCCAAGCAATCTGGAAATTTGATGAGTGTGTCATTTATTCCTTTATCTAAATAAATTAGAAAATTTTAATGCAGTATAAGGCCAAGCACAGATCCCTGGGACACTTCACTGGAGACCTCCTGCCATATGTTCAGTTTCAAATGAACTATTAACAACTATTCTTTGAGTTCAAACAACCAAATAGTTTTCAATTCATCTGATTGTATTACTTCTCCATCTTCTATGGGCATATTATAAATATTTTACCAGATGTGTTGATAAAATCTATTTTAACTATATCCTCAACTATTGGTTTAGTGATCCTGTCAACAGAGGAAAAAATGTTAGTCAGACACCACATGTTTTTCATGAAGGTATGCTGGTCCTTTTTTATCACCAATCCCTTACCAGATATTTGCAAAAAAAAAATCTCTTTAATCATTCTTTCTTGAATTTTCCTAGAAAGAAAAGTCAAGCTTACTGGCCCATGGTTTTATACTCTGGTGTTTTCCTCTTTGGGACAATACTTGACCTCCAAAATTATGAGACCTCCACATTTTCCAAGATTTTGCAAATAGCCAGTGACTCAGCAACCACAACTGCCAAAGCTTTTAGGACCCACTGATGTTGTTCATCAGGGCCAAGGGACTGGAATTCATGTAGTACAGCTAAATGCTCTTTTAGTATCTCCTTACTTATCTTGAATATCAATTCTGTTCATCATTTTTATTCTGTCATTTCCAGGGTGGCATAGAAAACCAAAATGAAATGAGAATTGTTGTCCATGTTGTCAGCTATCATCATCCTATCCACTCCAAGCAAAAATTCTACCCTTTATCATTATCCTCCACTTAAATTTTTTTTGTTGTCCTTAACTTTCTTTATTCCAGCTTTAGCATTGTTGACACTAGTTTTGTAGGACTGACTATACCAGACTCATATCCATCTTCTGTAATTTAGATTGGTTTGTGTCTTCTGTAAATTTCTTTTTCAAATCTAAGTTACTTGGTGAGTTCCCTGTGCATCCACATTGGTACCTTCAGGCAAATACCATTTTTTTTTATTATCTCATTGGTCTTGTTTCCTTTTATGAACTTAGAATTTCAATTCTTGGGCATCTCCCAAACCTTCTCAATTGACTTCCCCAGAACATTTTAGTCAATAGGATCCTACCTATAATTTCTTTGAAATCTATTTTCTCAAAATCTAAGGACCATGTCAATCTCTGCCCAGTTTTCCTCTCCTTTATCACAAACTTCTAGGATGGAGTGATTATACCACCACCTCCATTTTCCAATGACAAAAACATTTCTACTTCTCCTTCTTTGTTCTTCACCCAGTTACTGCTCATCATGCTTCCTCCTTCTGCATATTCAATTTCCTCATGTGAATAGATATGATGCTACCCAAACCCTCTTTTACCTATTCTATTTCTTTTTAATAAGATATTACAAATCTAGGGCCATGGTCCAGTCATTGGTTTCATCTCACCAAGTCTCAGTGACACCTACAAGTTCAAATTTGCCTTCTTATGTTAAAACCTCTAAGAGTTCCCTTTGTTTATTGGCTAAACTTTGGCCATTTCTGCTAAGGTACTTTAGGCTTTGGGTTTATTATTGATTACTTTCCTAGGTTTTATCTCCTGTAAATTTTTATGCCCTCTAATACCTACTTTGGGGGATATACAAAGGAAGTCTTCTTCTTCCCTAGTTCTTCTTAGGTTAAAGCCCTTTGGATTAAATTTGGATTAAAGATACATGGAAAATACTTTCTAATCAGACTTTGCTAGGTGTACTCCATCTCTGAATCTCTCAATCCTTTATGAAAGCAAATGACCCAGAAATACGTATCCTATTTTCAGACAATACATTCTTAGTGTGCTATTTACTTTCCAAATTATTTTTTTCTCTTCTGCATCACTTGCCTAGGCAACAGGGAAGAAAACCCAACCTGGGCCCCTCTAGTTTTCAGTTTACTGCCCAAAACTTCAAAATCATTGTCAATCCTTCATTCATTTGAATATTTTAAGACATTTTTTGTTATGACATAGATATATGCACTGAGAAGACAAAAGACCTTTCTGTTGTTCTTATTAGGTCAACAAACAGGTTCTTTAGGACCAATGAGTATGAAATCATCCACTAGTACTACCACCCAGCCTGAGTGTTGTATTGGCATCCAAAAAATACTCCCAAAATTTACTCCTTCACTTCTATTCACATATTCTTGATTGGAATTAGAAAATGGCATGAAACTGTACTGAGTCTTCTACAAATTTATGTTATCTGATCCCAACTGGGCCCTGACTACAGTAATTCTACTACTGACTAATGGATTCCTTATCCCACTCATCACAGAGGCTATTCCAAATGTTCTCTTCTCTTCTGAAGCCTCCAACCCTACCCTCCCCTTTCAGCTGAGGACTTCTTTTCATACTTCAACAACAACAAAAACAAGACCATTCACATCAACCTCCCTTCTCCTTTCCAGAGCTGACCCCATTATACATAACCTTGGTCCCATTCTCTCCCATCATTTCTATAACCTGCCCATCTCTTATCTTCCACTCTTCCCCTTCTACAGCTTCTTTTCCTGCTATCTACAAACATGCCCTAATCTTTCCCATCCTTAAAAATTCTCACTCAATCCTCTAATCCCTGTAATCTTCCCATATTGTACCTTTATTTGCTAAGGGACCTCCAATTTCAGAGAGGCTTCCACAAAGAAGCATCTTTTCCTTACTTTCCTCATTCTTACTACTAGAATGGAATGAAAAGTGAAGTCTGTTAGCCAGCATAGGAATTGAAAGAGATTGAAGTAAATATAATAAGAAGTAGATTTCTAAGGTGACTTTGTCTTTATTATCTAAGAAACTGTTATAGAGTTTTTTCACTTGTAAAAAGCAGTGGTTTCATCAGTAAACTTAAAGCAGCTATGAGGTTCCTTCTTTTAAAGAATCTCTAATTGTAGAGGTCATCTAAACCAATCTCTTCATTTTACAGGTGAGGAAATGGAGAAAAAGAGATATCAAGTGATTTGCCTAAAGCTAGACATGTACTAAGCATAAGAGGCAGGAGGACATGGACCTAGGCTCCCCAACTCCAGAACAACTATGTTATGATGCCTCTGAAAGAGAGAGGAAGGAGCCAAGTTTCTAAAATAGAAGAAAAGATAAAAAGATAAAAGTTTAACTGGCAAGAAAACAGATGAGATTGGGGAAAATATTCTTAAAAGAGCTTCACACACAAGGGTGATTATAGTGAAGTGATCATACCACCTTGTGCCTGTTTCATCTTTCCTACTTCCCTGTGGGACAAGAGAGGGAGCAAAGAAATTCAAGTGAACCCTGCAGAGCTTTTATAGCTGCTCAGGAATGGTAGGGAGGCCAGCCAAGGCCGAGCCTCTCACTAGGTCTATCAGCCTACAAATAGACTGTCTTTGGTTATAATGAAGGGAAAATTCTAGAATCACACTCAGTGCAATAAAATGTCCACCATCTATGTAGCGGGTTTCTCAAAGAACAAAAGAGAAAACTTGTATTTTGCTGCAGCAGGAAAGCTAGATCTGCATACCAATTCTTATATTTCCTAGTTGTATGACCATAAGTAAGTCATCTCTCTATGAGCCTCAGGTTCCTCATCTGTTAAAAAGAGAAAAAAAAAGGCTTATACTACTTACCTCAAAGGGTTGTTTTAAGAAAAGTATTTCACATACCTTCAAGTACTTTGCAAAAGTGAATTATTATTATTATTCACTATTACAAAACCTACCCACCTACATGAAGGCAATATATGTGTGTGTGTGTGTGTGTGTGTGTGTGTGTGTGTGTGTATGTTTCTATATATAATCTCTGTGCCAGAGACTATGATAAATGTTAGGGCTATGAGTTCAAAGAATGAAACAAATTCTACTCACAAGGAGCTTATATTCAAATGGAAGAGACAAGGAGGCTTAAAAATACATACAGCACAATATATACAATGACTTTTTGTTGTTGTTGTTTGGTTGTTTCAGTTATGCCCAAATCTCAGTGACCTCATTTGGGATTTTCTTGGCAAAGATACTGGAGTGGCTTGCCATTTCCTTCTCCAACTTATTTTACAGATGAGGAAACTGAGGCAAGCAGGGTTAAGTGATTTGCCATGGCTTCCCTAGGATTCTTTGTCACAAAATGGAACAGAGACTTCAGACTCATTTTGCATTTCTCAGAGCAAAGTAAAACAGTGAGTGTAAATTGTGATCTTTATCTTCTGGACATGGCAGGAAGAGCTTGCAGGAAAGTCTGTATGGCCAGTTTCTAAGAAGCAACCTCTTCTGGCCATGCCAGCCAGGCAAAGATGGCTAGTCTTAGCCATGGTAGGAAAAGGTAAGATGCAGGGTGCCTCTATATTGGGCAATCTGAACCTGTACAGGCAAACTCCCTTACAAATATATAAAAAGTAATTAAATAAAAGTAAATAATTAAATAAAGGAAGTTTGGAAGGGAGGCCATTATCTGTTGGATCAGGAAAAGATTTCACGTAGAAGATGGTGACTGAGCTACATCTTGAAAGAAGACACAGGATCTTTGAGGTGATGGTAAGAAAGTAATATATTCCAGGCATAGGAGATGGCCAATGCTTAGACATGGAGACAGGAAATGGAATATGCCTGGGGGAGGGGGGTAATATCTAGTGAGGCCAAAAAGATCCTTAGGGGTCAAGTTGAGTAGGGCCTTAAAAGTTAAGCAGAGGAGCTTGTATTTTATCCTAGAGTAAATAGAAAGCTGCTAGAGTTGATTGAGTAGAGGAATCACATGGTCACATGATTAGATCTGTGCTTAAAGAGAATTACTTTGGCAGTAGTGAATGGAATGGACTGGAGTAGGGAATGATTTGAGGTAAAGACCAAATAGGAAGCAGATGCAATAATCTAAGCAAAAATAATGAGGTCCTGGACTAAGACAGCAGCTGTGTGAAAGTAAAGAAGAGGTCAGATATAAGGGGTATTATCAAGATTTTTAAAATGGCAATATTTGGTGACTGATTTGATATGTGGGTTGAAGCTAAGTGAGGAGTCCAGGATATTTGAGATTATAAGGCTTGGAGACTAGAAGAATGGTGGTACTTTTGAAAGAAATAGAGGAGTTTGGAAGAGTAAAGCATTTATGGAGAAGGATAATAAGTTCAGTTTTATACATGTTGAGTTTAAAATGTCTCTGGAACATCCAGTTCTATATAGCCAATGGACAATTGGTACTGTGGTACTAAAGCTCCAAAGAGAGAATGGGGCTAGATAGATAGATCTGGAAGTCATCTGAAGAGAAATGTAATTAAGCCCATGGAGCTGATGATGCTATCAAAACAGAAAATGTAGAGGAAAAATAGGAGAGGATTTAGGAAAGAATCTTGGGGAACATCCATGGTTAGATTGGGTGTAGATATGGATAATGAGCTAGTAAAGGAAACTGAAAAAGAGAAGTAAGACAAATAATAATAGCTAATATTTATCTACCACTTACTATCTGTGAAGCACTGTGCTAAGTGTTTTTCAATTATTTTCTAATTTGATCCTTACAATCGCCCTAGGAGATAGGTGCTCTTATTATCCCCATTTTACAGATGAGGAAACTGGGGCAAATGGAGGTTAAGTTATTTGTCCAGGTTCACATAGTTAGCAACTGTCTGAAATCAAATTTGAACTCTGGTCTAACTATCTACAGACCCCACATTCTATCCACCTCACCATCTAAGCAGACTCTGAGGAGGAGACTTATTGTCATGAAAACCTTGACAGGAGAGAATTTACAGTATCAAATGCAGCATGTAAATCAAGAAGAATTAGGGTTGAAAAAATTTAATCATCAACATTTGACAATTGATATAATACTAATAGCTAAGTTGATTTAAGGCTTGCAAAGACTATGCAAATCTCATTCAAAGCCTACCGCAATCTTAAGAGGTGGAAATTATTATTGTTCCCATTTTACAGAGGAGGAAATTGAGGCAGACAGAGATTAAGAGACTTGGCCCAGGTCACAAATGCTTTTATGTGGTTCATCACTTTATCCACCATGCCACCTAGTGGCCTCCAGCTGATATCTTTGGAGAGAACAGCTTCTTTGGGGTGATGAGGTCCAAATCCAGATTGCAGTGTTAAGGAGTGAGTGAAAGGAAAACAAGCAGAATTGACCAGCGTCACCAGATCTTTTAAGGAGTATGGCTGCGAAAGTAAGGGGAGCTGTAGCACAACAGCTTGAAGGGATGGTAGGGTCTAGTAAAAGTTTAAGGATGGAGAGTTGATAGCAATCTATCTAACTCCATCTCTACTATATATAGTGAAGCACCCCATGCAGATAGATAGTAAATGCTTCTGAATGGATTGTTGAGCATATCAAGAAACACTTTCCCAACTTATATCTCTATTTTTCCAAATTTTGAGCAGCTATTGGGGGCACTATATTGACCCCAACATAGGATACTATTTAATAGTTACCCTAGTCATCTAGACACCCTATAAGCATACTGACCATCTCTTACATAGAGAATGAGAGTCAAAAATTCAAAATTTCATACTGCATTGATTTCCTATTATCCATTATCAATACTTCCTTTATCTATACTTTTTATCCTCTGGGTACTAAATGCTGTAATTTCAGTGTAAGTTATAGTAAATTACCAAGTAGTCATTTCCCATCACTGTTTCCTTACTGCAGCATGCTTACATCACTGGTATCACTGACTATCAAGGCAAGAAGTACATACAAATTATTCAAAGAAAGGAAAAAAGACTATTTTCCAATACAGAAAATATCAGAATAAACTCCAGACTTGTAATTAATGAGGCTCTGAAATGTCTTAAGTTTTGTCAAAATGAAATATACTTATTTAACTGCTCAATTATATTGATTACCATGAGTAACTTACATTATTACATGCTTCATTTTCTTTAATGATCACATACCTGGATGAAGATTAATTCATTCTTGATCTCTTTGGCTATTGGAATGCAGCTCGGATTACTCTGTCACTAAGTGGCTGAGTGGGTCTGAAGTTGTCTCCTAAAATTCCATCACAGCCCTCTAAGAGTTCTGCACCTTTAACATGGGTCCTCAGTCTTCGAAATTCCTCTATCTAAAAATAAAACCAGAGAAAATCAATTAATATTTCATATAAAATAAATAAATCCAGGGTTTATAAAGACTTTAAAAGATACATTATTTTCAACAGTCAAAAAAAAATTCTGTTATTCCTTACTGGTCTGAAATTAGCCAATTCCTTCCCATCTAAGGATGCTTAAAAGGGGAACAAAGCATATGCCTATCAACAGAACAGAGATAATGTGAGCACAGATAACAAAGGCCTCAGTCTGTTCATCAGTTTTTAAACATTTCTAGCTTCTTTTATTGCTAAAATTGTACATGGGAAATTCTCTGTGTCTCATTCAATAACAGCTTAATGACACCCTCTATATTATTAAGAAGGTAAGATTAGTTCCTATTTCCACAACTCATCAGATAAGTTTAATGACTATATTGTAAAAAGGGTAAGATTTTCTCCATTTCATGATTAAAAGTCAAAATGAAAATTCAAATTCAACATCTATGTGTCTTAAACTAATGGAAAAAACTTTAATTAATGGGGGAATGTCAAAGTATTTATTTTAACATTTAATAACTAAACTATTTTGCATAAGCAAAAAGTTTTTCTTTATCAAAAGACACTTAGGACTTTTCACATTTCTTCTATAGTCCTCAGAGGTCATATATCAAAAGTATTCTTAATATCTCAAGCCCATCTGTGTGATATAAATCTGTTTTAAAACCAATTAAATTTGTCTAGTAAGTTAGTTGTAATTTTGAGGTCAAAATATTTTTTAAAGGGAAAATCTGAAAATCAATTATTTTGTTTTCACAGTGTCAAAAAAAATAACTTATTTTTCCCCATTAAACTTTGCAGTTTTGTAGGCACAGTCTTAGAGTGAAAATATAGAGAGAAACTATTATTCTACTTCTCCTGGATACTCTGTCTAGTTAACTGGCATCATGAGAATCTGATGGATTGATTTGTAGAAGTGCCTAATTCTAATATTTTCTCCCACCATGGAGTTAGGGTAATCTAACCAAAGAATTCATCACAAAGTAACCAATCTACTGGCAGACATTGCAAGTACCAAGCAAAATCACTACATTGGTGAGAGGTAGGTAAATGCATAGGTAGATGAGAGAGAGAGAGAGAGAGAGAGCGAGAGAGAGAGAGGGAGGGAGAGAGAGACTACAAATTAATAAATCAAAACTAACTGAGGATCTATGCCACAGTCATTTCACAGCTATCAGTCAACTAATTGATTGGCACTGGTTAAAACAAAAGTTAAAAAGTCTACACCAAATTAGAAGAAAGGATAAAGATGAAAAAACATTCCATGCAATTACAATTATAATTATTATAATTATCTATTGAAGTTTTTACTTAAAAATAGAAATAGATAAAGCTAAAGATATTGAATCTGATTATCATAATTTCTTAGAATACTTAATGAATATAAAAGTTATCACAATGAAGAGCCTAGAAAGCGCCTGGGCTCCCAAACACTTTGTCACTTTGCTGAGTAGAGAGACATGTATCTATCCCACAGGGTTGTAATAGGGATTAAATAAGACAAAATACGTAAAGTGCTTTGCAAACCTTAAGGTAGTATGATGAAACAACGAATTTGAGTTAGGAGACCAGAGTTTCAACTTTTTCCTCAACATTCACTGGTTACATGATCATGAGCAATTTAATTAATCTGCATGAGTCTCAGTCTCTTCCCTATGAAATGAGGATGATAAAATATATGCTACCTTTGTCATAGGATGGTTGTGAGAGCAATGCTTTTAAACTTTAATGTGATACATTAATGTGAAGTTATTATTATTATTATTATTATTGCCAAGATAAACAAACACAAACCTAAAAGTTAAGATGCAAAGTATTACAGAGGAAATTTGCAAATGATAACAAAAATACCCCTCAACAACCTCACACACAGAACAAGAAGAAATGGAAGGAAAATAAGGTCTGCAGAAAGTTAGTCAAAGACAAGATAAAACCAAGTCAGACTCTCCCCAGAATTTTTATAGATGAAACTGGAAGGATTCAACTGATGTGAAATCAAACAGATTTGTCATTATTTTTTCTATCAATCTAATGTCATCATCTGTGATGGTAGAACCACCATATTTGGAATCTACAACGTGAGTTTCCTAAAAGAAAACCATTCTTCCTCAGAGGCAATGAAAGGAAGTGACTAGAGAAAAAGTCATACTCAATGGGCAGAATAGAAGGATTGGCTGGGAAGAAGTGATCCAATCCACACAAAGTAGGGGGAGGGGGTGGGGGAATAAGGAGGAATGACCTAACTCTTTAGCTCTGTGGAGGAACAGCACCACCACTACAATGATACACTTATTAAATGCCTAAGGTGCTGTTCTGAATACTGCGCTACAGAGAGTCTCTATTCCAGTCATGAGATACAGGTTGAACAAATCTACCAAGAGAAGGAATGTCAAGTTTGGGGAAACATAGTAGTTCAGTTTTTCTGGAACAAAGATATGAAATAAGGATTGAAAGGTAGATAGGGACCAGATCACAGAAGCTTTAAATGCTAGGCTGAGAGTATGTATTTTATCCTAGAGTAGACTGGGGTCATTAAATATTTTTGAGTAGGGGAATGACTTGGTCAGTTCCGTACTTTAGGGAGATGATCTTGGCATCTGTGTGGATATTATATTAAAGACATCTTGAGATTTGAAGCAGGAAAACTAATCAGGAGGTTATCACAGGAATCCAGGTGAGTAATGATGAGGACTTCAACTAGGGCAATAGAAATAATAAATCATAATCATAATATTTATATAGTGCCTTAAGGTTTGCGAAAGATTTTGCAAATATTATCTTAGCCTCACAACTCTGGAAGGTAAGTGCTATTATCATCCCTGTTTTACAGATGAAATTGAGGCTTAGAGAGAATAAATGACTTGTCTAGGATCCCACAGCTGGTAAGTATCAGATGCAGGATTTGAACTTAGGTCTTCCTGACCTCATTCCCAATACTCTATTCATTACATCATGTGAATAAAGTAAATAAAATTAATTTAATAGATGTTGTAGAGGTAAAATCTACCAAACTTCACAACTAATTAGATTTGGGGGTGAAAGGAAGGGAAGTATTAAAAATGACTCCAAAGTTACAACCCTGAGTGACTAGGAAGATGCTGGTTCTCTCAACAGAAATTAAGAAGTTTAGAGGCAAGGTGAGTTTGGGAAGAAAGATGGTGAGTTATCTTTCAGGTAAGTTGCTTTCAGGTGGCTTTGGGACATCCAGGCAAATATGGCCAGGAGGCAACTGGAGTTGTGGACTGGAGCTCAAGAAAGTGATTAAGGATGAATAAATAGTTCTGGAAGTTACCTAGGTAGAGATGATAAGTGAACCTGTGGTAGGTTCAAGGGATGAGATCATTGAGGGAAAAACTATCAAGAGAAAAGAGCACAGGACAAAACCTTGGGGAGACACCCATATATAAGACACAGAAGATCCATAGTGGTTCAGCAAAGGAGACTGATAAGTAGTATTCGGACAGGTTGGAGGAAAACCAGAGTTCTCATAGCTGTGACTTGGAAATAACTATAAATACTGTCAAAAATATGAAATGTAGAACAGTAGGATTCTGGATTTTTTTTCAAGAGATATTTCAATTGGAGTGCCTGTTTTAAGGTTTGCTTTGAAGCTTCTTTTGAAAAGAAGTTAATTTTATATTTTCTTAATCTAAATTCAAAATAAACCTTCAAGCTTCAGGATGCAACCTCAGACAGTTTTCATGAAACAAGTCTCTTCAACCAGAGAGGAACTGAATCGACAGCCCGACAGTCCCAAGTCACTGTAGTATGGGAGGAACTATTTCACAAGAAATCCTTCTCTCTGATCATAGCAACACTTTGAAGGCTTTCAAACATCAACAGAGATTGGGGGGGGGGGGGAGTCTCTTTCTGAAATGTCAATTTCTCTGAAATATCTACCTCTCAAAATCCTTTAGCAACTTCAAATGGTTTCAAGAGCATGCTGAGTTATCCTAGTTCTAGTTTCCTGAACATTACTGCACTGAAAAAAGATATAATAATAATTGAACAGAACAATGTGTCAGGATAAAAGTCTTCACCAAAATATAAATGTCAAGGTAATGCAGGAGACCATCACTGTCACATGCCTTTGTATATATGACTTTTCTACTGTGCCAACAAAAATTTTTAACTAAAATTCAAAAATAGGATAGAAATTCAACCCTTCTATTAGAAAGGCTTCTACTCTGACAGGTAGTACATAGACTGGCAGCAGCTCACTGTAGCAGAGATGAAAAACTACATGCTAATTGGTCTAAAGTATTTGTTCCATGCTTCACTGACCCAAAAAAAAACAGATAATTCATAAAAGTTCCTTTTTAAAATTGCCTACAGTATACGTATGGAAGAGCTACTTTGCAAGTGGCTGAGATTTGGTCCTAATTGGCTTCTGGGGTTTTGCTTTTTATCCAGACATATGCCACCTAGTATTTAAAGAATGGCTTTCACTTGTATTTGGCATACTAAAATTTCAAGAAAATAGAGAAAGAGAAATCTATAAAAATGCTTTTGTTTCATCTTTCATATCATTAAAAAGCTATAACAATAAAAAAGTCAAAATGGTCTTTCAGTATGCTCTTCTATTACTCCTCATATGTACTTTTTAATAAATTAAAGGGTCTAAAGCAGTGAACTTCTGGAAATTTTCCACATTTGTGAATAAGTGGTTATCTATTACAAACTTACAAACACATATATACATATGTACGTGTGTGTGTGTATGTGTATAAATTTTCTACCTACCCCCACATACTCTGCTGATTCTCTATTTCATCAGTCTAGTGCAGGGGTCAAGGCCACATGGGGCCTCAAGGCTGCAGGTTCCCCATCCCAGTCTAGTGCCACCAATTATCTCTTATTAGAAACTGAAGAGTAGAAATGCCCAGTAGCTTCTAGCTATCCCCTCAAATATGTCAATAAGGAAGCATGTTTCTTCTCATTCCATCCTCCTTCCTGAAGTAGTTCTAGTGATATATTTTGGCCTTCTCATCCTTCATTAATATTTATTGATGACCTACAACATCATCACACAGTGAAAAATGACATGGCCCAAACCCATAAGCAGCCTCTTTAATGGACACCATGGCATAGATATACATACAAAGCTCAATCATGCAAACAGTCTTTGTTTTCTACAGTTCATTAAATGAGCAGATAAGTCAGTTCCCAGAGGAGTGGATGGATGGATCATAAGATCATAGATTTAAAGTGGGAAGTATCCTTAAAGATCACATAATCTAAAATCTTCTTTTTAAAACTAAGGAAACTGGTCCTAGGAGGAATTATGTTATTTGCCCAAAGTAACAAAGGTAAAAAGTCTGAGAGTTAGACTTAGGATTCTGGGAAGAGAAGACAGGACTCTACTAGCCAACCTGGATCCAGAGGATATATTAGTAACTCTATGGTTTCTGAAATAGCTCTTAGAAGCAAATGTACTTATCTAAAAATACACATGATTTTAATTTATATTAAGGCTGCAATGGCTCAGAGACTGTCCAGCCACATATACACTCACCTCAGACATCTGTTCATGACTCCACAAGTTTTATACCTCAATTCTTTTAAAAAATCTATGATTATATTTTGTATTGTTTATTCCCTTTACTCATACATATCAAAGACCTCATATCACTTGATATATTCTTCCAGAGTTACTCTGATAGGAAAAAAAAAATCATACCACAGCCATCCTGGGGTTGAGTCTCTTCAAATAGACATGCCATCTGTCACCTATACTGGGCATATAACTATCATAACTATGAAGTGGGAAAATGTTGGCAGCTAAATTTCTGAGGCTACAGAATGCAGTTGGACTATGCAGGTTAGCTATATCCAGACCATATGAACCAGTCAAGCCCTATAATCCACACTGGTGTCAGATATTTGGTATATTATCACTTCTCCCATCCCACCCCAACTCCAACCTAAAAGTCTAAAAATAAGCCATAGAGAAGGTGGCATTAAGAGGGGTGAAAACTCAAATTCCTATTTCCAAGACTTTCATAGATACATCCATGAACACGAAAATGTTAGAATATGCTTTTCTCCCCTATGCTATTCTCTTGCTTCATTAATGGAATGGAATGAAAAGTAGGGAGACGTGAAAGAAGAGGAAGAAATTGGGGAAATGATTGAATTTGAAATGTGAGGTGAGCAGAAAAATATATAAGGGAATGGCAAAAAAAGAGGAAAGAGGAGGCAAAAAGAAAAAAGAAGAAGACTGAGGAATAATGATAAGCCCTGTCTAAATAATTTATGGATAGAGATCTGATGAAAAATATATTCTGGGCTTGGAATCTCATTTGCCAATCAGGCAACATTCTTGCTGAAAAACAGTTTTTAATCTCATCTTCCTAATGTTTAGGCCACTGTTTCATCTTAAAGTTATTTAATGGTTATGACCATAAATGACTTGGAAAGAAAGAATTATATTCTCATTCAAATTCTATATAGAACAAGTAATCCTTCCAATCTTTTTTTCCCTTTTCTATGGCATTTTAACCAGTATTAATATAAAAAATTTAACTAAACAGGAACTTCCAGTTCCATATTCTATCAATTCTTGATTCTACAGGAGATGTAAATGCTCTGTAATGTACTTAATTGTCAATAGTACCGCATAGTAGAAAATTGCTTCTTAAATCAAGCTGTTTTGCAGTTTCCACAGTGAAGCATTATGATGAATAACTTTTTTTTTTACCTTGGTAATTCAGATGCTGACTCTTTCCCTTAATGATATCCTGCAGCAGACAATGCAACTGAAGATACTGACTATTTACCATAATAATACCCTGCAGCAGTAGTTACATAAGTTAACCCTATAATGTATGAAGAAAAATATTTTCTTTTACTCAATTCAAATTTTTAATCTATCAAATGCATCAGATACCTTGGGGACATTGTCTGCCATTCTTGATTCCTTTTGTTATTTTATATATCAATCAATTCTCCTTCTGCTCATCTTTTCTTTTCCCTCCAAACCAAATAATACTAGTCTTTTCAATTTTTTCTTGTATAGAATCCCATCTCCTGCCTATGTCTCCTATCATTTTTATTGTCCTCTCTGGACCTTCTATTTTTGCCCTGCCTCCACTGAAATTATGTGAGAAACACTGAATGAAGAATTCAAGGATGTGCTGATTTATTTGCTGTCATTATAATATTTTCTAGATTATTCTAAATTCCCTTCTTAATATAGTTGAACATTTTATTTGCCTTAAAAAAAACCACACTCCTGCACTTTGAACAGATGTTTTCATGAAACTGTATGTTAATAGCATCTAAATCTTTATTCTGTGAGGTTATAGCTAACTTAGAAATCATCTATGTGCATGAGTAGTTGAAATGAGTACTTCTAATACACATTCCTTTGGATTTGGCTCCCCTCTACAAAGAGAGAGTTTGTCCCTGGCAATAGGAAAGCATTACTTAGTGCTTTAGGGATAGATTTTGCCAATAGCCTCATTTCTCTGAAGTCAGTGAGAGCCAAATCCATAATGACATAAATCTAGCCCTTAGTTATTTTATTATATCACTGAATAGCATGATAGTAAAATACAATATCTCATGTATATATAATACCTTATATATAATTTCACATTAATATTGAAAATGCCATAATACCAAGGACTCCTTTAATGAGATTCTAAATGAGATTGGGAATTTTCTCTTCTATAGCTCAGCAAATTAAATCATAGTGGCTTGTCACGAATTGAAGTCTATTGCGACTGCAGAGCCAAGACATTTGGCTTCTTCATAAAGAGAGTTCTCTGCCTATAAACAATGCTAAGAGAGTGAGAGCTGGGTTTCTACTCCTATCAAAAAATATCAGCAGACATGTATTGACTTGCATCTACCCATAAAGGTAGATACATGTCTATATATATGGACATATATCTATAGACATATATATAGACATATATATAGATATATATGTCTATAGTGACCATCGAGAAGAAAAGGAAAATTAGAGCATGACATGGATGATATAATTGAATAAGGATGCTATTTTAGAGTGGTATAGTTTATTCATATATTAGGTGGGAAAATAAAGTGATAAGCAAGTTATTGGATCCCATATGATCAAAAAGAAGAATATGATCACACCAATTCTCTGAGTCTTATGCTACCCAAATGCTACCATTTGATATGTCTACAACATTATAAAAACAATAATTCACATTTCCACAAAGTTTTAAAGTTCATAAAGCACTTTTCTCTTAATAACTCTGTTTGGCAAACAGAACATGTATTATTATTTAAATTCTGCAGAGACTTTATATTCCCAGCACCTAACACAAAGTAAGTGCTTAAATTGATGTTTGTTAAATGAATAAATAAATTAAAAAGCAGATCATCTAACTCAAAATATAGTACTTTTTTTACTATCTCACTCAGCTTTTTGAAACCTGTTGAAGTTACGTCAAAAGACAAACTTTGATTGATTATAAAGACCAATCTCTGTCTCAAAGAACAGATGATGAAACACATCCATAATGAGGTGGGAGTGGGGTTCAATGGGTATACAATGCAATATACATTGTCAAATATGATCACCATAGGTTGGTTTTGTTTTATTATCTTGTGTTTGTTACCAGAAACCATCAATAAAGGGCATTAGTATGTCAGGAAATGATTATGATGTAAAAATAAAAAGCAATGATTTTTTTTTCTCTAAGAGAGAAAATTGTATTGATTTCAAAATACTATCCAATCCATGATTGCATGAAATCTTCACAATAAACCTGTCAAGTAGGTGGGTACAGTAGAGTCATTATTATCCCTTTTTTACAGATGAGGCAACTTGGGCTTGGGGAAGTTAAATAACTCACAACCCAGGTTTTTGGACTCCAACATTAAAATGTAATTGGAAAATATTTAACAAAAATAAATAAAAATACAATAGAATATAATGTTAATATGTTGTGTTTAAAAATCAATATATGGCCCCCAGAGATCCTTATGCATGGTTTTGTGGACCCCAGCTTCTATGAATTTGACGCCACTGTTCTAGACAACCCTCTCGTTGTTGTTATTGTTTAGTCATGACCTCATTGGGAGTTTCCTTGGCAGAGATAATGGAGTGGTTTGCCATTTCCTTCTCCAGCTCATTTTACAGATGAGGAAACTGAGGCAAACAGGGTTAAGTGACTTACCCAGGGTCACACAGCAAGTAAGTGTCTGAGGCCAGACTTGAACTCAGGAAGATGAGTCACTCTGACTCTGGGTATGGCACTCTATACACTCTGCCACCTACGTGCCCTAGGCAACCCTCTAGCCTGTAAATTATAGAAAAAGTGCTGAGCTGCATTATTAGTGGGACTTTTGTCAACCAATAGTTCTCTGTACAAATGAAATCACCGGTGCACTCTTTCTACTAGGTACAGTTGGTAACACAATGGATTAAAGCACTGAACTTGGAGTAATGAAAAATATATTTCAAATATTGCCACAGCCACTTAGGAGCTGAGATAACCAAGGCTAGTCATTCAATTTCTCTCGGCCTCCATTTTTTCATTTGGAAAATGGGGGTAATAATAGTACCTACCTCACAGGGTTGTCATGAGGATCAAATGAGATATGCTTTGAAAACATTAACTTTTCTACTAAGTAAAGGAAAAATCTTTAAGGTTAAGAAGAAGGTTAAGGTTAGAAGGCTAAATTTATAGTTCTAAAAAAAAGTATAATACTAAGATTGGGACAGACAAGGGGGTAAACAGACGAGATAAATAGGAGCAAAGGCATGAAGTTAAAAATTAACACTTGACAGCATTTTCTGCCCAATGCTTACTGATGCAGGTCTCCCAGGCAGCAATCTGCCTACACCACAAAATATGGTCAATCATCTGGGAAGATCAAGGTGGAAGCTACAACTTGCTGTGCCATTTCTCCTCCCTAACATTGGCATCATGAAAAAACAACAGCAATTTTCTTCCATACTAGCTCTTCTCCATCCTATCATTCTCCTGTCTCACCCCTTCATCAGCTGTTTTGCCTTTCTGTGCATAGTACTAGTATCACTCATACTCCCCCCACACACCCAATCTGTCACCAAGTCTTGTTGTTTCTGCCTTCACAACATCCCTCATATGTGTCCCTTTCTCTCCACTCAGACAACCACTCCCTGGTGCTGACCTTCACGATTTCATGCCTGGACTATTGCCTTTTGGTTGGTCTCCCTGACACAAGTATCACCTCACTCTAGTCCATCTTCCATTCAGCTGGCAAAGTGATCCTCCTAAAGCACAGGTCTGACTATGTCGGGCTTCCATTCATTGAACTCCAGAATCTCCCTATTACCTCCAGGATCAAATCTAAAGTCCTCCGGCTTTTAAAACCCTTCACAATCTGTCTCCTTCCTACCTTTCCAGTCTTCTTACACTTTACTCACTTTCATGTAATCTATGATCAAACACCATTGGCCTCCTTGCTGTTCCTTGAACACAATACTCCATCACCTGACTCCATGCTTTTTCTCTAACTATCCCCCATTCATGGAATGAATGTTCTCCCACTTCATTTCTGTCTTCCTTGGCTTCCTTCATGACACAGCTCAAAACCTACCTTTTTCATGAGACCTTTTCTAACACAAACACAGACCACTTCAAAGATTTCCTTCCAATTGTACTGTATATATCTTGTACATACATAGTCTCTTCTCACCACAATAAAAATATTAGCTCTTTGAGGACAGATATTCGGTTTTTACCTTTCTTTGTATCTTCAGTGCTTAGCATAGTTCCTGGTAGTGTTGTTGTTCATCCATTCAATCATGTCCAACTCTTCATGACTCCATGGACCATAGTCTGCCTGGCCCTTCTATCACCTACTCTCTCCCAATGTCTTTCCAAGCTCAGGTTTGTTGCTTCCGTGATACTATCTATCCATCTCATCCTCTACCATCCTCTTCTCCTTTTGCTTTCAATCTTTCCCAACATCAGGGATTTTATCAATGAGTCCTGTCTTCTCATAGAAAGTTCTTAATAAGTACTTATTAATGGTGGTGGTGGTAGTGGTGATCACAATCATGAATTGCCTTGGATAGTAGATGGTATTTTTCCTTCTTGACTATTTTTTTTCCTGTTCTTCCATTTTGTATACAGCCCTTACTATCCTACTGTATGATTTTCTGTGTCCTATTTGAAGATGATAACAAACATAGGCCACTAGTCCAAAGCAGATTTCAGCATGTCACATTCAATATAGCAAGGACACAGACATTGGATAGAAAATAAACAAGCCAAAGGATCAGGGAAAACCAGGCCCATCATGCAATCATGAAAAGGAAGACCTAATTGTCAAACATAGAAAGAGAGGAACAGTGAGTATAAGGGAACAGTGGCAGTGAATTCTTTTAGGCAAAAAAATTAGATATATTCTCATTAGCTACAGCCTGATTGAGGTTGGTGGTAGGAAATTAGTTTTATATAAATTAGCCTTATATAAAAAGCAGTGTTAAAATATGATAATTTTATTTTTGCCATTTATAATTATAAAGTAAAATTCCATGAAGTTTTACAGATATTCATAGAGAATATTATTATGAATATCTCCAATATTCATGGAGAATGATATGGACTTAAGAAATCTCTGCCTTAGGTGTATGGGATGCCACTCTTGTTTTGTGTGTCCATTTTGGGATCTATCTATTTTGGACTGACTACGGGAATATATGGCCTGTCTTTGTGTTCCTAGAAAAGCAGGAACTCCTACTTCTATGTTCTGCTAGTTTGTATCTAAACAAGAGTAACCAGAATTATCCAAAGAACTGAATGAACTACTTTAATGGCTGAGATTGGCAACTACTGAATATCAATTGACCCCAGATTAAGCTAAACTTTTTTCTGAGAGTGTGGTTCTAAGATTACCCCCTTTCCATTCCCCAAATGCTTCCTGTCTCCATTCACAAGACCATATTGCCTAATCTCATGGAATGATACAAAGGGAAGAAAGCAGTACTCTTAAAGGAAAGTCCTGTGTCTATTCTCTGGAAGAGTGCAGCTCCCTCAGGGACCCTTTTGTCTGCCTACACATAAAACACAGAAAAGTGTGCCCACCTTGATAGTTAAATTAACCATACTAAGTAACCCATGATAAGAGTGTTACTGTAGAATGGTGCCTGAAATAGCTATTTCTAACTAGTTTTCTGCTTCCAGTGTTAAGGGTAAAGAGGGTATTAAAACATTAATTCAGCAAATTAAATTCCACAGACATTTAAAGTACTTGCTGTGTATAAGGCATTGTGCTAAAATCCGGTTATACAAGTACATGAAGGAAACAGTCTCTGACCCCAAGGAGATATGGACCTCAATATGGAACACTATGACAATGTCTTATATATGTTATCTCATTTGATCCTCCCAACAATCCTGTGAAGTAGGGCCTATTGCTTCTCCCATTTCATAGATGAGGAAATTGAGGCTATACCAACATGATAGAAAATAGGTTATATATGTTATGTTATTTGATCCTCATAACAACCTTATAAAGAAGGTGTTATTATTATTCCTATTTTATGGATGAGGAAATTGAGAGGTGACAAATGACTTGCCCAGGGTCACATATCTAGGAAGTGTCTAGCTGATCCTAAGAGAAATTGTTCCAGTGGAGTTATGGGTTACTATTATAAAATATAGGGAGAGATAAAGGTAAATAAGTTAGCAGAGCCAGTTGAATGCACACGCTCTAAATTCTTGCTTAAGAGTAAGACTAAGAGAGTGGTTAGCTTATTATAGCTTTACCTGTTATTAGAAAATGTATCCTGCATTAAATCCAACATCAGTGGCTAATTAGAGAATGGAGAAAATCACATGGTCTCAAAAAAACATACTAGCAACATTAAAATTCTGTAAAACCCTCTCAAGCTGGAAAGGCTTCAATGAGAAATGATGTGATATCTGAACCTGTGATAGTAGGTAGTTAATATCTTGGCCACAGTAACTTGTGAAAACTGTCTACTAAGGAGCATCTATCTTTTAAGGATTGTGTCTGCCACATTAAAATGTAAGCTTCTTGAAAGTAGGAATTTCTTTTTTGTTTGTTTGTTTGTTTGTTTTTTGCATCCCCGTTACTAGCACAGTACTGCCACATAGCACTAAATTAATGCTTAATTCATTGGTTGGTTGACTGATCAAGTTTAGAATTTTCCTCAGTGAAGAAAGAGCCTATCCCAATGAAATAATGAATCTATCATAGATCCTTATCAAAGTAAGGTGAAGCAAAAATTTTTATTTGGTGTACTATAAACAAATAGTAATATAACCAACCCAACTCAAATTAATGTCTATAATAATAAAGATGTTCAGTTATAAACACTAATTTCACAATAATCATAATATGCAATGGAATTTGCTGAGCCCAATTAACTGTCCATGTAAACGCTCATAGACCTATCAGAATACAATTTGGTCAAAATCTGAGATTTCATAGGTATAGGGAATTGCAGCATGGAAACTCCTTTAGGACAATTCAGGTGGGCAAGTCATGGTCCCTAGTATGTTTAAGGCACTATCTTAAAAAAAAAAAGTGAGGCACTGTGAGCTTGTGATTTCCCCATGATCACATCCCCAGCATTGTGTCAGAAGCGACAATTTGAACACAGGATTTTTTGACTCCAGATGTCTGCTCCTGGGACCCCAGACTCTGAAAGATGGGCTTTTTGCCTTATCTTGCCCAGAAACAAGCCACAATGCCACTTCCCAACTATTTCCAAATTATATGGCCCTCTCCCCACTTCCTTGCTTTCTTACTCTAGCTCTGCTTTATATATTGTCTTCTTCTTTTAGAAAGTAAGCCCCTTAAGGGCAGGAATTATATTCCTTGCTTGTATCTATAAAGCTTAATAAATGCTTTTTCATTCATTCATTCAGAGACTGACTCTCTAGAATATTATACCAGGCTACTCTTTATCCTTAGTCTCAGGACACCATTAGATGAGGAGATGATGATGAAGTAATAGAACTATTTGCATATACTGTTAATGGCTCCACCTCTAATAAGTATCATGAAAACCTATAAAAAGCTGTAATGTCACAACAAATAGAAAAAAATTAAGACATAAGTTAGTGGAAGGTAAAGAAGAAAGGAAGGAAGAAAGGGAAGGAGAGAGGGAAGCAGGAAGGAAGGAAGGGGAGGGAAAGGTGAGAGAGGGAGGAAGGGAGGAAGCACCTTTAGGGTTATGCAAACCAATATCAAATCGCATATTTTTATATAATACCAAAGAGCATCTATAACTATTACTGCAGTAAATATCACAATGATTCAACTTCTACTACAAATAAGTAATAATTCTACAAAAGTTCTCTATATATCCCTAATGCTCCAAATTAAATAGGGCCTAACAAAAAATAGCAAACTTGCCAAGATATTACATTGTGGATATGTTTTCCTTGGGACGTACCAATTTTTTCATCTATACATACATTTACTCAAAAGGGTCCCCAACCATACTCCCCAGGCAGGTTAATTTTTAAATTTCATGGCATCTTAAGTTTGTGTACAAGTACCATCTAGTGGCAAAGCTTGGCCACTGCAGGCTTATGAGCCTTTCCAGCTAAGACTGAGGATTGATAACATTTTGTTGCTTTTCTCAGTTACTTGTAAAGTTGCATGTCGTACTATAATTCAAGGAATTAAACTGCTGTTTTAGACAGTTTTGTAAGAGATTCTGAATCTTATGAACGATTAATAAAATGATGACCCATGGAAATAAGAAGTATAAAGGGGAATGTATTAAAAGGCATATGGAAAAATCACCCTGTGAATTTTAAAGTAGTAATGGTAATAGATTCCCCATGTAAGTCCTTTGGAAAACAGGAAGTCTATTCAGCATTGCTCTACCACTGCATGAAAACATTAAGAGCACAGATAAACCCAGACTGTAGCTAAAGGATTTGAGAAATTTCCAATTCTATGGATGAAATTCATTATGATTTCATTGAATTAAAAAAAGTTAAGAATGGTGAAGACAGTAAAACTGAGAGAGAAATTAAATATGAGCTGAGAGTGGTAGTGATGAATATGATAAGAAAAAAAAGAATAGCTTTAGGCAAATCATTAATGAAAACTTTATACCTTAAGTTAATTGTAATTGTAATCAAGATATTTGTGTGAAACATTTTAAGGAGATTACTTTAATTTTCTCTCTGGTTAATATGGTACATGCAAATGGACAGTGACATCATCAAAAATCTCAGTAGCGATATGGGCATGACAGAAAGGTAAGCACCAGGAAATGTCATTATATAATGGTATTATATTTATCTGCATAAATATTTAATTCATTATTCTCCATTCCCCTAGATTATAAGACCCTTGAAGGATTGTGTCATCCTTATCTTTGTATCTTTAGTACCTAAAAGTGCCTTGCACATAATAGACACTTGAAAAATATTTGTTGTGATGAATTGAATTGAATATGAAGGAATTGATATTATTATATTAGTAAATCTGAATGTTGTAATCTTTTTCTTCTGAAGACAAGACAAAAGAGGATACATTTAAATTTTATTAAGACTTGGGTTAGAATTTCTGACTATATATAATGCCATATATATAATCTTGATAGTAATCAAGAAAGTAAAAAAAAATTATCTACAAATAAATTGATGTATGATAGACTCTAGTATTGGTAGAAAATCTTGTTTGTGATAAAAAAAAATTTGCAAGTAGATTATAAAATTGTATAAATAATAATCATACAAATATATTTTCTAATAGAAAATTTTGTTTAATTAGGGGGCAGCTAGGTGGCACAATGGATAGGGTGCTGGGCCTGGAGTCAGAAAGATGAATTTTGCTGAGTTCAAATCTGACCTCAGACACTTACTAGCTCTGTGACCCTGAGAAAGTCAATTAAGCCTGTCTGCCTCAGTTTTCTCATTTGTAAAATGAGCTGGAGAAGGAAATGGACAAATGAACAATAACAACAAAATGGGTATTCCTACAAATTCACAGTTAGCTATCTTTCTGTGATATTAATATGTTGATTTATTGGAAGTAGAGAAAGAAACAAAATAATCTATCCCTCAAAGTTCTTTGACTGTATTTCCATTGTCAGAAAAAAATAGGTAAAAATTATTCTAACTTTACTAATGACAAAAGATTCATGCTTCTAGTCCCTCATTTTGCCTTTTACATAGCAAATTTTTAAAAGCATTTAAAGAACAATTAGATTAATTCAGCACACTTAAACTGATACATGGAAAAAGTGATTTTCTTTACAATATGATATATTACTACTATATATGCAGATGTGTATGATTCATTATAAAAAAACAAATAGCATTATGAAAAAACTAGAATCAATTTTTGGCTATAGTGAAGCAAGAATTGAAAGTAATTTCTAAAACAGTAAATAGCCCACAGGAAGTCTATAAACTGTTTTAAAGACAACTTCCTGGAAATTCCAAGGAAAATACAAAGTAAAGACCTAAAAAGATAATGTAAACAAATGAGGACACTTCATAGTTGCCTAGCAAAGGAAAGAAAGTTATTAGAAATGGAAGGGACATAAAGAAAAGGAACCTTTTAAGATATGGAAAGATTAGCCAAATGAAGAAAAAAGAGAAATTATCAGACTATAGCAGGTCAAGTACATGCTGGAAATTGGATGATCCAAAAAGGAACTCAAAGTCAATAATAATTTTTTAAAACCTTCTGAATATAGATTTCTATAGCCTCCAAGGAATTTTAAATTGTGGGTGACTCAAAGTGCAACTGATAGGTACACAATGAATATAAGGAGGCTGCAACCTACTTAAATGGCTATATATAAATATATATATATATATATTCAAAAAAATGATGTAAAAGATGTGATCCGAATGCTATATGAGGAGAAAAGAAGGTGAACTTATCATATACCATGTACATAGGTTGATGCAGACACCCTACATACTGTACTAGTATTCATACAATGTTAAAAGAACTAGAGGAACAATCTAAGCACATTGGGTAGACCATGTATTTAGGATTGTATGAGGTTCATGGATGAAATTTACTCAAGATGAGTAGATACAGGTGGGTTGTGATCATTAGCATTAATCATAGATACAGTGAAGTATTGAGTATCTAATACAGATAGTGCCTCAGATGGTGTCCTGAACTCACAGGGCAATTTCCTCAGCAGATGGATGCCTTGAGTTCAAGGTACTCTGCTGCTCTTTATCCCCTAAAACTGTCAAATACATAGCCTGTGAGCTGCATGAGGCCCACAACGTTCTTGAGTGTGGCCTATACCAGATTAAAATATAGTTCCTATCTGATTTTAAGGGTGTCACAGTAGCTAGAGTGCAGGGCCTGGAGTTAGGAAAATTCATCTTCTTGAGTTCAAATCTGGCCTCAAATATTTACTAGCTATGTGATCCTGAGCAAGTCAATTTACCTCTGTTTCCTCTGTTTGCCTCAGTTTCCTTACCTATAAAGTGAGCTGGAGAAGGAAATGGCAAACCATTCCAATATCTTTGCCAAGAAAACCCTAAATGGGGTCACAGAGAGTCATACATGACTGAAAATGTTTGAACAACAAAAATCTGATTTTGATGTAAAGGTAAAACTGTTAAGTCCTTTTCTATAGCAAAAACAAAACAAAACAACTTTTAACCCACAATTATACTTTATGAGCAGTGGAAGTACAACCATTACCTGTATCTGCGATATAGTTAAAGGGTATCGGAATAAGATCCAAGTAACGCCTTCACTGCAAGGTGGGATAGTAAGGGAGCCTTCATACACCCAATAATCACGCAAAAGAGGATCTGTTTTTTTTTTTTAAAGAAGGAAATAAATCACAGTAATGTGTTAAATAAGAATAATCATAGGTAGCATTTATATAGTGTTTTAAGATTTACAAAGAGCTTTATAAATATCATCTCACTTAATCCTCTCAAGAGCCTTATATGGTAGATGTCTTTATAATCCCACCTTTACCAATGAGTAAAATGAGGCTGAGAGATTAAGCAGCTTGCCCAGATATGCACAGCTAGTGTCTGAGGCAAGATTTGAATTTAGATCTTCCTGCCTCCAAGACTAGCTCTGCCACTGAGTTAGTAGGGACACCAAATAAAAGTTGTTTTTTAGAAAACAACTACTTTTAAAATATACTTGAGACTTTCAATGGAGTAATTCTCAAGCTATTTCCTTCAAGTTACTAATGGCAGTGATAGAACTCATAGATGATGCCTATTTCATTCTTCTAAAATTTCATGGAGAAAAAAACTTACCAAAAACCTGTGATAACCATGATATGTCATTTCTTTGAAATCAATCCATTTATTAACATGGATAGCTAAGAAAGACATAATCCATCTCCCCAGGGGGAAAGAAAGAACAATGAAAAAGTGTTAAGCACCATTTCAACACACAGAAGACAAGGGAAAACTGATTATACCTGAAACATGTAGATGCAGAAAATCAAATTTCTCTAGTCTCTTGGAATATCCAGAAGACTACAAGTGTTTAAACAGTTAAGATTTTTTCTAATTTCTTTTCCTTTGTATTCCAGAGGCAGCTAAATGGACCAATTCATTTGTACCTTTTTGTTGTGTATAACAATGCTGATGATAGAGATTTCATCCTCCTTTCAGTGAACTGCTTGTATAAGGTGCTTAACATCTCTCTACAATGTCTAGATGTCTAATCACTTCCTGTGATGGAATGATCTCTGGTGACTGGCAAAAGGACATTACAGAAGATAGTCTCCAATTTTATGTCCAGAATTGAGTAATGAGTAAGTGGTATTCTTGAAGTTGGCAGGACCCACTTGTCCTACCTCACCCAGTCTTGTGAAGATAAAATGATAAGTACTGTGTAACTAAGAAATGTCTCATAACTTTTACTGTTGCCATTTTATTTTTCCCATTGTTCATGGAGCTGACAAATTCCCTATCCTATTGACAAAGGGTTACTCCCATGTTTGCAACTGTTGCAATTTGGTGCATGCCTTCTGTACTCATAGATGCTATTCAATGAGAACTTATAACAAAAGATTTTGAAAATACAAAGGTATAAATTCAAGAGAAAGCATAATGTTTACTTACACTTTTAGTTACAATTCATTTTACAGATTTCAGTGTTAAGACCACTCACCTGGTAACAAAGTATTTGGATTAAAGCAGGGTATTATTTTAGTCTTCCCCTAGGGAAAAAAATAGTACTAATTAACCTCACATTATTTTCAAATGTGAAGCATGAAAAATACAAAACAAAATGGCAGAAGATTCTTCAAATGACTTTTGATGAGTCTACAATATTTGCAACTATCCGATATTTAGTGGGTTGTTTTCTGGTCAGAGATAAATTTGAAGTTTTGATCAAATTAATTCTACTACAAATCTATGTTTATTTCAAATTCTCCTAATCGTATTTTTCTCCTTAATTACCAAGAGGCAAACTTTCTCCAAGGATAAAAATGTTTGGAGTCCAGCGTCCTTTTCTTGATGCCAGATTTGAATTTAAGGAAAAGATCTATCCCATCATTCAAAGTTTCACATTTGAGATCCCCAAATGATCTGCTCTTATGTTTATAATTGAAATGAAAATTAATCCTGTATGTACCCCAAACTGAACTTTAAAACATTAATCCTTTACTCAAAGCAAGAGAGTTCACTTTAATGTGCCAAATTGAGTTTGCCCACCTTCTGTGTGTTGCATTGTAATATCATCTGTATCTCTAAAAAAATTAAACTCAAGTCCAAGAACTGAACTCAGATCATTATTTTTCAATAACTAATGCCATAATAAATGAAGCATAAACAAGAGCATCTTTTGCATTCCGAGTTATTTCAATCAAACATAAAGTAGGATGAGAGGTGCCTCTTCCGAACCCTAGGTGTATGCATTTAGATTGAAGTGGTCATCAAAATTTGGTCTTGCCTAGATGTGCCCTTTGAAATCCACTCTTAAAGTGATCAGTCAAAGGAGCCCCTTGAGATCTTCTCTATGGCTGCATTTTAGGACAACTCTATCTCTCTGAAAGGTTCTAGACTAGTCCAAGACCCCACAAACTTAATCTAGAGTTGAACTGAAAAAGATCTTAATCTTCAAATTAGTTGTGAAATGAATCCGATGATTCATTGAGAGCTTTTAGACCAAATAGGCATTGCCCAAACACCATATCTATGGCAGCAATACAAGACTGAACTAAACTCTCCAGGCCCACTTTAACCCAAATATAAATTCCAAAATGGATTCGGTATAGGCCTGTAAGGTAATATGACCAGCTCAAAATGTGATTCCATGATACATTTAAGGACATTTTCCTATGACTATCATTCACCTGAATAGTATCTTTCAGGTCATATTCTTTTTTCTTAGTATAATCACAGTAATTTTGTATTGCCTCATTGTATTTATTAGGCAATTTTTTTTGATACTTACCTCACAACTTCTGTTGATTTATTATACATCTCTCATACATCAAGTTTTCTTTTGTTTTGTTTTTCCCCTTTTTAAATAATGACTTACCTTGTACTGAATATCCTGGAGAACATCAGTTACTGCCTTCAAGCCAATGTGCTCTTTTCCTATCTGAAACACAAAGAATAAACAATCCAAAAATGGAAGTTTATGTTTTGCACAATGTTATTGTACAAAATATTGTAATAAGTTGACTACCATATGTAAGTGGCATCTTTTTGTTTGGAATAATTCAGTTACTTCCACATTAGTAACTATGATAGAGTGCCGTCAAACAAGATTAAGTGGTTAAAGTCTAAAAATGCCTTTAAAAAAACTTGGAGTCAGGAAAACTAATCTTCTTGAGTTCAAATCTAGCCTCAGATACTTATTAGCTAAGTGACCCTGGGGAAGTCATTTAACCCTGTTTGCCTCAGTTTCCTCATCTGTAAAATAAGCTGGAGAAGAAAATGGCAAATGACCCCAATACCTTTGCCAAGAAAATCCCAAATGGGGTCATAGAGAGTCAGACATGACTGAAAAATGACTGAACAATAACAATAATAATTAGATAAAATCAAAATTGCAGCCCAAACTGGCACAACAAAATAATTAAATATCAAATGGGCAACAACTCATTCTAACTTCATCTTATTGTATAGCAGGGAAAAAAATTTCCTTTGCGACACATCAAATCAGAAGATGAAAATGTCAAAGACACATCACATTTTGTTTGAAAAATATTCAAAAAACTCAAGACAACAAAAGCATAGCTAAACCTTTCTGTTTTTATCCCTATCCCATCCCCAGCTTTGCAGAACAGTGAAACAGAGGAATATTTTCCCATATCCATTATCATGGAAGAACAGCCACAACAAAGCAGATATATGGCACAATGGATAGAGTGCCGGGCCTGGAATCAGGAAGACTCATTTTACTGAATTCAAAGTGGCTTCAGAGACTTACTAACTGTGTGACCCCGAACAGGTCACTTAACCCTGTTTGTCTCTATTCCTCATCTGTAAAATGAGCTAGAAAATGAAATGGCACACCACTCCAGTATCTTTGTCAAAAAAAAAAAAAAACAAATGGGATAGTGGGATCACGAAGAGTCAGACACAAAAAACAACTCGACAACAACCAGATATTTAGTAACTGAAGTAAGGGTAACATTAAGTACTATGGAAATACGACTATGATCTTAAATAGTTTAACCATATGATTTTTATTTTAAAATTTATTGATAAGAACATGCTGTTCACATTATGTTGTTTAAAGTCAATTCACTTTTGGTTAAATAAATAATATCCACAAGCTGGTTTATTGTTGGGAGATGGGGAGAAGTGAGAATGAGATTATTGTTTCCATTTTTTTGTTTGTTTTCTATTGTTTTATTTTAAGAATTTGCCAGCCTGATGAAATGGAAAGAGAGTTGCCTCTGAGTCACAAAGATCTAGACTGAAGTCTTGCCTCTGTCAAGTACTGGTTCAATGTGAGCCTGGTCAAAGTCAGAATTTCCCAGGCCAGTCTCTAAAATGGTAAGGTAAAGAATGGTTACTGATCTGCATCAGTAAAGGAAGTTCTTCTACACTAATGATATCATAGATGAGGAGTGGGGCAGGGTCAGTATTTAGGCTACTTGGATATAATTTCTAAGGTTAGAAAAAGCAGCACAAATTAATTTTCTTTGCTTTTCCTTTTTTCTGGCCAATCATGCTTTATCAACATGGTGAAGGTAAAGTAATTAAAGTCCACAGATAAAATGATAGAATATATGTAAGGCACTTTAAAAACCTTAAAGTACCATATCAGTTAATAATAATAATAATAATAGCAAATTATAGATAACATTTATATAGCACTTACTATGTTCTAGGCACTGCACTAAGCTCCTGACAAGTATTATCACATTTGCTCTTTACAAGAAGCCTGGAATGTAGGTGCTATTACTATTCCCATTTTACAGATGAGGAAATTGAGACAGACAGAAATTAAGTGACATTATGATTATCCAAAAAGGCATTTTAGCTATTAGCTCCTTTTCTCACATATAATAGCTACCTACTAGGAACAAAACTAAATGATTGTATTGGCAACTTCCCTTCTTCTCTGGAGTTTTAACAGTAAAATATTAGTAAGACAAGCTGGAAAAAAGAGGAGAAACAAAGACTTTGTGTAACCTGTAAATAGAATCATTGGTCTCTAAATAATCAAGCTGACTTTGATGGATTGTCAGGTCTTCATTATTCTTTAGATAGTTTTTTTTTTTTAGTAAACATGGAACTAATTCAATTTTAATCAACAAATGAGAGATATAGGCACATTTGTAAGAGAATAGGTACTCATGAAGTGTTCTTCCCTATCTATTCCAGCTAACATATTCCTAGACTTCTTTAGCATTTAGGAACCTAAACCACATTATTTATATGCCATCATATAATCTGTCATATCTTGGTTTCAAAATTGTTTGAAATATGTGTGTCTTATTCCCCAATAAGATTGTAAGCTCCTTGAGATCAAGGCCCGTGTTTTATACTTTATTTATATTCCATAGCACCTAACATTGTGCCCTAACATGCTTGCTTAATAAATCCTTCTTGATTGGTTGTAAAAAGGAATAATTTTTAAGTAGATAGATTATACATGGAGAGCTTGCCCAAATCAATGAGATCACAAATCCATCAAAGTATTGAAGATAGATATTCTTTTAAAGTTAAATGGAAATGTACCAAATTTTTAAGGCATGGATTTATAAGATATCTATCATTCCATTTTAATCTAGAGATATATATTCCTAAAAAGGGGAGCCATTTTCATCCAGACAAAGACAAATCCTAGAGTTATTTATTTTTAAAAAAGCAATAGCAAATTATTAATACTTTTGAAAAAGTTGTTATAGTAATATAGTAGTAAATAGTTATAGTTTTAGCTAAGTACAATTCAATTAACTCTGCTAAAAATTCGATAATGACAACCAAGTCAAAATTATTGTTGCAGGTTTTCCCAGCCTAGTGGGAATTAGGAGATCTAATTGAAAACAACAACAACAACAAAAATAAATAAATAATAAATTTTAAAAATCCTAACTGCTTAATTGACCAATCCAAGTAAACTCACTGGATCTTAGTTATGTCATCTACAAAAACCAAAGGGATCAGGTTCTATTAACTCTTCAAATTCTCCACATTCTAAGACTCTAAGCAGATGAGCTGAAATTGCAAGTGTTCACATTATATACTAGCTAACTGGCTCACTGTTTTTAGTTTTAAAAGTGGGTTTTATACTTTCTTGATTTTCTCTAGCTTAGTCTAATTAACTAAGAAGTCGTATGATTGATACTTCATAGATTCTATGGTTAGTCTAAGATCATTGTAAAGGATTCTTATAAAATAAATGAATAATGTCATAAGAAGACTTAAACTAAATTCTCTCTTCCAGGATATTTGTACTTCCAGAATAATACTCTGAAGGAAGTACTATGAAGGAATTATTTATCTATCTAAAAGAGGTTAAGTCTTTTCTACTAAGGAATATAGCTTTGTACATCTTGATCTCCAAAGATACACATGTCTGTTTAAAGTATCAAGGGGTTTGTCTGCTTTATTAATAAAACTACAAAATAAAAATCCAGTTCCAAGCAAATTAAAAAATATCATTTGGCATCTCTAAATCGTAATGTATGATATTAATAGTAGACCATTTACCTGAACAAACAAAGCAATAATAGCTATTCCATGTGTTTTCCCCACAGCCTCATCAATGCTGCTATAAAGGGTGGAATTCCAATGGATAAGATGAAGCTGGAAAACAAACGACATAGGCAGAAGAGGTTAGTGGCAGATATAATTCACTTGTAATTTGGAAATGGGAAAGGAAACTTTGGAATATCTTACATATTACATTTCATAAATCAGAAAATCAAAGAATTTGAGAGTTGAAGAGAAATTTGAGAGTTGAAGTTCCATATAAATCCAACCTATCTGCAAAAGGATTCTTCAGTATAACATCCCCAACAAATATTTGTCCAGACTCTCTTTAAAGACTTCCAAGGTCTACCACCTCCTGAGACAGTCCATTCCATTTTTAATAGTTCAAATTATTAGGAAATTCTTCTTTATATCAAACTTAAATTTGCCTCATTATAACTTCTTCCTATTGCTCCTAATTCTTCCCCCTGGGGCCAAGCAAAGTAGGTCTATTTTTTCTTCTATATTGCAGCAATTCAGATATTTGAAGACAACTAACATGTCTTCCCAATACTTCTCATTTCTAAGATATTTCCAGTTCCTTCATCTAGTTCTTATATGACATGATCTTGACATCCTGCACCATCTTGCTTGCCCTATTCTGGACAATCTTCTGTTTATCAATGTTCTTCCAAAAATGTGGTTCTGAGATCTGAACATAATATTCCAGGACTACATGTGGCCTGAGCTGGGTAGAGTACAGTTGGGACTTTCATCTTCATAGTTCTAGATCAGGGGTGGGGAACCTGCAGCCTCGAGGCTACAAGTGGCCTTCTAGGTCCTTGGGTAAGGCTTTTTTGACAGTCCAAGTTTTACAGAACAAATCATTTTTTTTAGGGGATTTGTTCTATGAAGTTTGGATCCAGTCAAAGGGCTGCACTTAAGGACCTAGAAGTCCACATGTGGCCTTGAGGCCACAGGTTCCACACCCCTCTCTAGATATTATGCCACTCAATGCAATGCAATTCAATTAATTAAGCATTATTTGAACACCAACTATGTGAAAGGGACCTTACTGAAAATACGAAGGCAAAAATAAAACTGTTCTTATCCTCAAGAATCACAGAGGTTACATTCTACTGGGTCAGACAACAGCAGGGGAAATAAAATGATCAAGATAAGGAAATCAAAAATATATCAAAGTAATCTCAGGGGAATCATTAGCAACTGAGGGATTTTGAAAGGCCTTATACAGGAGATGAGACTTGAGCTGATCTTTGAAGGGGACTAAGGATTCCAAGAAGCACAAGGAGGGAAAACATTCAATACATGGGAGGAAACCTATATAAGTCACAGAGGTGGAAAAAGTATTGGCATAAATGGAGAATGGCAAGAGCGCCAGTTTGGTCAAAATGTAGAGCGTATAAGGAGCAGTAAAATGAAGCTAATTTGTATAGATAGTTTAGCACTAGACTGTAAAGGACTTTAAATGCCAAACAGAGGAGCTTTTATTTTTTCCTGATGGAACTAGGGAACCACTAAGGCTTCTTGAGCAGGGGAGGGACATGGTCAGACTTGTTCTTTAGTAAAGCCAATTTGGCTGCTCCGTGAAGAATTACTTGGGAAAGAGGAGACACTAGAGAAAGAAAGACCTTTTAGGAGGCTATTTAAAACATTCAGGTGAGAGATGATACAGCTGAAGACTGCATTTAACTTTTTTAGCTGCCATTTCACAATGTTAACTCTTAGTGAGCTTGTAGTCCATTAAAATCCCCAGCAGTTTTCACACAAACTATTGTTGAACTATATTTCTCCTATCTTGTACTTAATAAATCCTTCTTGATTGGTTGCAAAAGGGAATATTTTTATGTAGATAGATTATACGTGGAGAGCTTGCCCAAATCAATGAGATCACAAATCCATCAAAGTATTAAAGACAGATTTTTTTTGAAGTTAAATGGAAATGTACCAACTTTTTAAGGCTTAGATTTATAAGATATCTATCATTCCATTCTAAACTAGAGTTATATAATCCTAAAATGGAATGCCCATTCTTGGACAGTTTTCATTCAGACAAAGAGATAAACCTTAGAGTTATTTATAAAAGCAAAGTAACAGCACATTATTAACACTTTTGAAAAAGTTGCTATAGCAATAAATTTTTAGCCAAGTACAATTAGCTCTGCTGTAAATTCAATAAGGACAATCAAATCAAATTATTGTTGTAGTTTTCCCAGCCTGGTGGGAGAAAAGTAAGGCTGATTTTGTTTAAAAAAAAAAACGTAGCTATTTAATTGACCAATCCAAGTTGATGATTTGAACTACTACTTTTTAACTTTTTAGATTCTGGCCAGTCAAGATCTTTGTGAATCCTGATTGTCATCGAGGTATCTCTCCTAGTTCTGTGTCTCTCATCAGCAACTTTGATAAGAGTACTACTTAGATCTCTATCTAACTCATGGGTGAAATTAAGCAGCACAGGATCAAGTACAGATCTACAAAGCACTAATGACTTCATTTATAATTGATATTGCATCAATAAGTTTGAAACTGATAGACTATTTTGTGGTTGTTGTTGTTCAATCATTTCAGTCACGTCTGACACGCGGTGACCCTATTTGGGGTCTTCTTGGCAAAAATACCAGAGTGGTTTGCCACTTCCTTCTCCAGCTCATTTTACAAATGAGGCAAACAGGGTTAAATGACTCACCTAGGATCACACAGCTCCTAAGTGTCGAGGCCAGATTTTAACTCATGTCTTCCTGACTCTATCCACTGTACCACCTAGCTGCCCAACTATACTATTATTTAAATCGTATCTCCATCTTTTCTATAACAATAGCATGGAAGATTTTGTTACATTATTTGCTAAAATCTAAGGAAACTGTATCTATAGCATTCCCCTTCTCTATTAGTCTAGTAAACTTGTCAACAAAATAAATGCAGTTAGCCTGGCATGGCCTATTCTTTACAAAGCATATCAATTAGCTCATTTTTTTTCCTTTTCTAGATGCTGACCATTCCATTAACAACACATTCTAGAAATTTACAATGAATTAAAGCCAAGCTTATTGACTTATATTTTTCAAACCAATCTTTTCTTCCCCTACCCCTCTTTTTAAAATCAGGACATTTGCTCTTTTCTTGTTCTATAGTACTTCTCCTGTTCTCTATGAGCTGTCAAACATAATTACAGTGACTTGGCAATAACTATTTCCATTTTTTTAATGTCCCCAAAATTTAGTTCATCTGGGCCTGATGACCTAAACTTAGGAAGGGCCAGTAGGTGTTCTATTATTATCTCCTCATCATCTAGGGTATCAATTCCCTATTAGCTGCGTTGGTTGTTTCCTTTCTAGCCTAGAGGTCATTGTACTTGGCAGAGGAAAATGCAAATAAAATGAGAGATAAGCAGCTTTGCCATCTCCCTTTCATCATTAAACATCATCCCATCCCCTCTGAGCAGTGGTCCTATTCTTTTCCCTTATAAAGCTTTAAAAACTACTCTCAGTTCTCATTAGCTTTTTTTGCCAACTTCATTTCATTCTGAATGTGAACATTCCTGGCACTGTCATTTGAGGATTGTGCCACATTTTATATTTATGCTCCATTACCTGCCCTGTTTCTATCTTCTCTACCAGTCTATTAAAAATCTACTTTGGTTGCTGAGTTCCCTGTGCATCCACTCAGTCTCTTGAGACAACTCCTCCTTTTCCTCCTCATCTGAATCCTTTCTCTTTGTGTCATCAGAACTTCATTACTGAGAGCTTTTCCATCCCTCCTAGGCTGGATTCTCCTATAAAATTTCAATGAATGCATTTCTACCTTTCCTTGCTCTCCTGAAACCAACGGTGGATTTCAAACTAGGTATCACTTTCTTGTCTTCTATCACAAATTCTGATGGATGGCCCTTCCCCACAATTTCTATCCCACAACAAGTAATTCCTCCTCTTTAGTGAGACTCAGATTCAGAATAGAATTTCCTCTTATTGATTCCATTACCTTTTGAAGAAAGGAATTGTTATTAAGACAAGTTAATAAAATATTAACTGCTTTGCATTTGACTGAGAGATAAAGAGTTCTAGCAGGTGCCTACATGAATGAAGTCCTTTATCATTACTGTAGCACTCCTCTATGCCAAGTTTGTGATCTATTTCCTGAACTCTCCATCTACTTCCTTCTGCTCAGATGTTCTATAGAATATTCTGACTGAAATATCATTTCTGCCTATATTCATCATCATGAAAAAGTTTTCAACACTGTTTTGCCCTTCTTGTTCCTGGATCACTTCACATAACTCTACTGTATTACATAATACTTTCATATCCATGATATATGATATATATGATGCTCTGTTGATATATGGTATATATGATACCATATTGATACTATTTTGCTCGACCATTGCCCATGTGCTTCCTTTTCTGTTTAAATCCCTTTTGATTATTTGCAAAACATCAAGAAAAAGCATTGCTGACAGCCCTTGTCAGGCATATTCCATCCTGGCCTATTATGATTATCATTCACTCCCATTCTTAGAAATTAGGTGTTCATTTCCCAAGTCTGTCTTTCTCTTCTAATGCCCTAGTGGTGAACATACCACCTTTACCCCCCCCCCAGATCCTTAGTTTCTTGGTCATAACTTTGTAATCTTCAGCAATTTTTTGCGAGGGGAGGCAATTAGGGTTAAGTGACTTGCCCAGGGTCACATAACTAGTAAGTATCAAGTGTCTTGGGCCACATTTGAACTCAGGTCCTTCTGACTCCAGGGCCAATGCTCTATCCACTGTGTAACCTTGCTGCACCTTGGCAATGCTTTCTTAATTCCTTAAGGTATATCACTTATAGTCATGTAAAAGCATAATTGATTAGTAGCTATCATACTGTAAACAACTAAGTGGCAGAGTGAACAGAGCACTGAGCCTGGAGTCAGGAAGACCTGAGTTCAAATTTGACTTCACATATCCTATGTGTGTGACCCTGGACAAGTCACTCAACTCCTGTTTGCTTCAGTTTTTTCAACTATAAAATGGGAATCATAAATAGCATTTACCTCCCAGGGCTGTTCTCCCAGAGAACAAAATGAGATGCTTTTAAAACACTTAACACAGTGCCTGGCACACTGTAGGTACTTAATAAATGCTTATTTTGTTCCTTCCTTCCTTCCTTTTGGGGAAGTTTTCCATCATACGATAAAAGATATCAGGATGTTCTCTGTCACATCTTGTATACATGCCTCCAGACTATTTTTGTGGTTGTTCTTGAATCATTTCAGTCGTGTCTAACTCTGTGACTCCACTTCTGGTGTTTTCTTGGTAAAGATATTACAGTCTTTGCCATTTCTTTCTCCAGCTCATTCTACAGATGAGGAAACTGAGGCAAATAGGATTAAGTGCCTTGCCCAGGATCGCCCAGCTAATAAGTGTCTGAGGCTAGATTTGAATTCATGAAGATGAGTCTTCCTGCTTCTAAGCCCAGTGCTCTATCCAATGTACCACCTAGATGCCCCAGATCTCTCTTTTATCATGTGTGTTAAAACCCCTTGGCAGATATTCTACTCCTCCCTTTTTTTTTCTCTAAACCTTAGCTTCTCTAAACCTTGATTTCTTACCTGACAGCATCTATGAATCCACATGTTCCTAAATGCCTACTCTGTGCCAGGCACAGTGCTAAGCACTAGGACACAAAAAAAGGCAAAAGACAGGCTCTGCTCTTGTGCTCCCCAGTGACTTAAGTTACAACTAGCTTACATTCTACTGAAGGGATAAAGCTTGGTCACAGGTAAGTAAATACATGATATTCACAAAATTCATTCAACATAAGTTCATAGGGAGGGGAAACTAACAGCTAAGGAATCAGGAAAGATCTCTTCAAGGAGGGAGGAGGTGCTTGAGCTGAGCTCTGAAGGGAGCTAGAAGAGGAAAATAATTCCAGCAATGAGTAGTATAACAGAGGTTCCCAAAGTGGGTGGTACCACTCCCTGGGGAGTGCTGGAACAATCCATGGGGGTGGTAGTAGCCTGGGGTGCAGTTGGAGAGCATTGAATAAAGATAAGGGAGCAGTGGAAGCATAAGGAAAGAAGAGAAAAAAAATTTGAAAAACCATTTATACATGTTTCATCTGTTGTATAACAGAGTTAAAATCATAGTGATTGCATTATTTTCCAAATAAACACAAAAAATGTGTTTATAACAGATCAGTGGTCAAGTTGACAAACAGGTCTTAACAAGTAAGTATTGGGAGGTGAATATGTCATGCATTGTCAGGAAGTCCAACATGAATTGTCAGGAATATGTGCATGTAATGACTTGTTTACAGTACGATTCTATACAGTTACATGACACAATATTGCATCATCAAAATTTCAATGCAGGAAAAAAACCCACAAATTTACAATATAGTATTAAATTTAAGATGCATCTTTTTTTAAAAAAATATATTTTTTGAAATCATGCAAATTTAAAAAACCATTAAAGAGTTGAAGAAAGTAGATTTCCAGGGGGGCACTGAGTATTTTTTTAAAGGGGGCAGTAGGCCAAATAAGTTTGGGAACCTTTTAGTATATACAAAGGCATGGAGGTGAAAGGGGTAACAGTTAGTAAGCCAGCTTGGTTACAACTTTGAGTGCAGAAAAGAGAGCAGTGTGTAGTAATACCGAAAATATAGGATTGAGACATACTGAAGATCTCCTGTCTCTGTTGCTTTGACTGGTTGTCTCCCATGCTCTCCCTGCTCCCAAATACCTCTTAGAATCCCTGGTTCCTTCCCTTCAAGAATCAGCTCAAGTAACACCTTCTACAAGAGGCCTTTCCTTCTGCTAACTAATACCTTCTCATCCAAGGTAACCTTGTATGTGCTTTGTATGTGTGTGTATAAAATATTTTTTTAAAAAAGATTTAAAGAGTTTGTACAAAAAAGTGTATTAATTAAAATTTATCCTGTTGTATAATTTATTTTTTTAAGTGAGTCTTTTTGGAGATGAGAGGGAAAAAGAAATCAGCACATACTTCTTCCCTCTCAAATCTTTCTTACAATTTCAATCATCACTTCCAACAGTTTTACAGCAAGGATAACAAGCTAGAACAACTATTCAACCAATAGTCATTTCCTTCTATATCTGCACTATTTTCAGATGAGTACATACAGTCAAGAGTCATATAGTTATACCTTCCACATCGTAGGGGTTAGGGACATGGTGCCCTGAGATCTGTAAAATCTGCATAAATTTTTTTGGCCATCCTTTCATACCAAAGAAGAAGTCTGAATTATTGTGGTATTAAAAGATACAATATGCTATTATACAATACTATACATATATTTTATGAATTTCTGAGTTTCTAACCTTATTCTGTGTCATCTGCTGGCTTTCCCATGTTGTCTGCAGCTTCCACAAAACTCCCCAAAAATCCCATTTAATTTCTTATGCCAACCCATATTACATTGAAACTGCAATGGGGAAAGTTGTGATGTGGAAGGGATGACTGTACCTGTTTCTCCAATGTAAAAGTGTTGCTAGGTGCAGGGATTAGGGCATTATATGACAGGGGAACAGAAAAATCAGTCTGGATCCTTTGGAGCTTCTCAGTCTCACTGAGTATGTATATATAGCATTACATAGCTGTGTGTATGTATGTGTATATCTCCATGGTTAGAATAAAAACTCCTTAAAATTAGGGACTATTTCTCTTTTGCCTTTGTATTTCCAACACCAGGCACATAGCAAGTAAACCAATAAATGCCTACAGACTTTATTGTGAAAGATTTCAAATACCTAAAGGAGATGTTTATATTTTATCCAAAAACAATAGGAAGCTTGTGAAGCTTTTTGAGAAGAGAACTGGTGTGGTCAATAAAACTGAACCCCAGGATTGGACATAGAGAACAGGACTTATGTGCTCTGAATACTGGTGTAACTGCAGACCTCAGATTGGTTTTGATAGGGTAACTTCAGCATTAGATTTGCAAGAGTAAGTTGACATTCTAGAAAACTGGTTGTGCTAGCCAGGGAGGTAATAAAATATTATAAAGTTGTCATTGTTAGGCTTGTAGACTTTTTTAATGATGCTGTGAGATAATGAATTCCAATGTAAATTTCCAAAAAGAGGATATTTCTAGCATTGGGGATAAAATGTTATCTTTGAAGTGGTGATAGATAACATTACAGAGGTTTGTTTGTTTTTTTCTCCCATAAGTATGACTGTTTTCAAGTTTATCTAGGGGCTGCACTTGCTCATTCCACACTGATAAAATATCTACAAATAACTAAATTCATTTCACTGTTGTATAATCAAGTTGTAGCTACTCAGTTGCTCTGCAAAATTCTTATTATATGAGTAGGTACAGACCAACATTTATCTAGCATGCTGTTTTCATGACTAGTCTCCCAACTATAGTTTCTTACAACTTGGGAATGCTAAGCATTTTAAAATTGAATTTAAATTCCAAAATCATGACTACAAATTCAATTATCGTGGTAATTCAGGTGATTAAAAAGAATGTTAAAAAAATAACGATTGTCAAAGATTTAGTTTTTAAATGTCAATTCTAGGATATTAAATTTGACACTAGAGGGAGCTCTTGCAGTCCTCTTATCATCACAGAATCTGATTAGACTAAACTAGCTCTATTAAGTCAGGCTGTAGGCTGTGCCAAATCAGTATAACAGTATTCAATGGAACAGTAAAGTTCCAATGAATGCAATTATCAATGAATACAGTAATCATGACAATGTCCTCAAGAAAACAATTGCCTCTAATCTATCAATTCATGCTCTGAACAATGACAAATCTCATCTTTTATTCCCATGAATATGCTGTAAGAATCATGTAAGCAAAGATTTAGAATTGATTGCTTTAAATCAACAAGTCAATATTTCTAGAGATTGAAATGTTGTCAGACAGTAGAATGTAAACTTCAGCTAGGTGTTTTTCTTTAATTCTAATAGCAGGGGAACAAGGTACTCTTTTTTATGAACAAAACATTACTTTTTTATTTTTAAATTGTTTCTAAAGCATAATTTAAGCCTCAACAACTACCAGATTAAAAGTGTGATTACTCACATGGATGAGAGTCTTTTCTGGACTGAAACATTTTAACAATACTTCATATTTGCCAGTTAAAACGCTAAGCATTACCAGGGAACTCCAATAAAATTTTATGCTGGTAGATAATCATGGTATGGAACTATATCTGGGTAATCTGTATATATCATGAACAATAAGTTCTGGGAAATCCTATTAAAATGGCAAGGTTTTGAGGATGGATGTGGAGTGGGTTGTGTATGTACCTATTATCTGAAGATCATTTAAGTATATCTATTGATCTGATAGATAGATACATACATACATACACACACACAAGATAATGAATTTCAATGTAAATTTCCAAAAAGAGGATATTTCTATCATTGGTGATAAAGTGTTATCTTTGGAATGGTGATAGATAACACTCCAGAGGATTGTTTTTTCTCCCATAAGAATGACTGCTTTCAGGTTTATCTAGTGGCTATATTTGCTCATTCCACACTGATAAAAGATCTACAAATAACTAAATTAATTTTGCTGTTGTATGATCAAATTGTTCGTAATCTCACTGATGGAGATAGATAGATAGATAGATAGATAGATAGATAGATAGATAGATAGA
>NW_020954590.1:5844347-5857367 GCF_900497805.2 Vombatus ursinus
AGATAGATAGATAGATAGATAGATAGATAGATAGATAGATAGATAGATAGATAGATAGATCCATAAGCTATATATATGTATATATATATATGATGAACAGATATATAGATATGTACATATCTAACAATCAGTGAGACCTAGATCTATATGAAAGATAGCTATTTACCTGTGTGTAAGTACATATATTCAACTTCATGTATTTCAGATTTTTGAGCCATTGAAACCCCATTTGATTGGTTGGGCTCTCAGTACCCAGGATTGCATGTATGTTAAGACTCAACTAACTCAGATATCAGGCGTTCCCACCCAGCTGCTTTTATGCTGTACCACAATTTGAGTTCAGTTTCTTGGCTCCCTACCTCTCATTCCTCATTCTTAATTGGGCAATTGAGAGAATACCCAAACTTCAGTGGTTCACACAACCCCCACTGGTGATCCAGCAGTCTCCTCTTAGTGCCATGTCAGTTCTTTGTCTAAAAACTCAATAGAAGGTTGAGACCTGAGTGGTTCTGGGACTTTGATAGTGGTGTACACTTTGTGCTGCTCATGAAATTAAAAGGGCAAGGGGGCCACACTCCTATGCTATTCCATGTTGGCATCTATTTTTCTCCTATAACTACTGTCCCTCTGTAGCAGTGTCACTTTGAAGGAACAATTCCCTCCTTGTTTGCATTGCACAGACAGATACAGACATGTGCAGATCTAGAATTTTCATGCTAGAGGAAAAATGACTGTGAGAGCACTAAGGGATTATTAGTCAAGGTGTCTAAAGGAGGGCAAGATGCCGAAACCATGGGGAAAAAACCTTAGACCTTGGTGATACCAAAAAAGCGCAACAAAAAAAAAATAAGTAATAGGCCTAAAAAGGGAGATAAAATAATCTCTGCCCTCAAGGACCTTACATTCTAACAGGGGGTACAATTTGTAAATAACTAAGTACACACAAAGGAAGATGTGAAAAGAAGTGGAGTGTAAGAAGACTGGAAAAGCTAGAAAGGAACTTGCAGAACTCCAAGCAGCAAACAGACTGGATCAGACCACCTGGGAGCACTGAAACTTTGAGGATCCTGCGACTGAGCTATTCCTGAGATCCCAGAACAACACAATACTCAACACCCCAAGAAAGCAGAAACAGGACCAGCCCAGACCTTCCCTGCAGAACTGCACAGAACCTGGTCCGAACATCAAGTTTCAAGGCTAGAGAGATGGGCAAAACAAACAAACCAAAAGGAATTCCATCATAAAAAGTTATTAGGATGATAGGGAAAATCAAACCATAAACTCAAAAGAAAAGAATGACTCCAAAACATCTGCAAGCAAAGCCTTAAAAACAAACAAAACCACAGCTTGGGCACAAATTCAACTAAAATTCTTGGAAGAGGTCAAGTAAGAATTTTTAAAAAGAGTTAAAAATTATTTTGTCGATGAAATTAGAGTTCTAGAGGAAAAAAATGGGAAAGAGATGGCAGCTATGGGAGAAAGAATTGAAAAGGGAATTAACAGCTTATTATAAGAGGTATGAAACCTTGCCCAACCAACAAACTCCATGAAAATAAGAATGGACTGAACAGAAGCCAATGACTCCATTAGACAACAAAAAATATTAAAACAAAGTCAAAAGAGAGAAAAAAAATAGAAGAAATTTGAAAGCATCTCTTAGCAAAAACAACTGACCTACAAAACAAATCAGGGAGACCTTGATTCTATACTGGCTCTACCACGGTTTAATATTGGTTATTAAAGAGCATTTAAATTGGTAAAACAACCCCCAACCCTTAAAAGGTCTGTAAATGGTGTTTCCCATGAGTCTCAGTTTTGCCTCTGTACAGCACTGATCACATAACAGACTGAGGATGATAATCTTTTTCATTTTTATTGTAGATAGAATGACTACTTTTAAGCAGTTATATGGTATATTCTTCAATTAGCATTCATTTCCTTCTGAAGATAACTGTACTTCAAAAATTAGCTAACAACCAGTGTGCATACATCATTCTATAGATTCATGTCCATAACAGGAAATAATTAGCAAACTTGTTAATCAAGGTTTGAGTCATTTATCAGAATCCCCCCGTCAACATTAATAATTTATTTAATTTATGCCTTCCTTTCATTAAATCTATTATCTGTTCACGAGTACATAATAAATGGAAGCACAAAACACGTACTCTTATTTACTTGCATATTGACTAGATAGTTTCAAATATTTTGTCAACTCACACATAATTTATTTTATAGTAGAGAGCCTTAGTGAATACTTTCCTGTCCCTATCAGTATCAACAAGCATGGTATAAGGCCTTAATTAAGTTAACAAATTGCTTTCACAAAAGTATGTGTAGAACCCTGATTCCTAAATTTGCTAACTGTTTTTCAAAAAGTAATATGGGATAGTTGGGCTAAGGCAACAGATTTGGAGTCAGAAAATCTGGAATTGAGTCCAGGCTCTGATACTTAACGGAGTGTTTAAAATACATTATCTGATAATAGCTAGGTGGTGCAATGGAGAGAATGCCAAGCCAGAAGTCAGAATGACTGATCTTCCTAAGTTCAAATCTGACCTCAGACACTTACTGGCCGTTTGACCCTAGGAACGTCTTAACCCTGTTTGCCTCAGTTTCTTCATCTGTAAAATGAGCTGGAGAAGGAAATGGCAAACCACTCCAGTATCTTTGCCAAGAAAACCCCAAATGGGTCACGAAGAGTCAGACACAACTCAACACTGAACACAAATCTGATTTTCATTCACAGCACTCCACTGTATTAGAAAAGAATAGATATTATTCCAATTAAATAGATGGAAAATTGCTCAAATTAAATGTTCTTATAGAACAGATCATAATCTGTTCAAATCTGCATTTTTCTTAAGACTCCCAATGTAGCTACTGATGGGCAATGGGAGAGAACAATGGAGGCAAAACGGAGATTCATTCCATTTAAAAGTTGGCAGTCACAATCACCCTGAGATAGCTCCTGCTTACCTTTCCCTCAGGACAAAGGTTTTGACATGGTGTTGCCCACTCTAGTGTATTGAGGCCAACAGTCTTTTTCCAAACTTCATCTCTAATTCAGTCCTCATTATGAACATACTCTTAATAAAAAATAACAATGAAATTACCTCTATGTCTTGAATTGGCATTTGCTATTAATTTTTCTTAATATAGCTGCCATTCTTTCACATTAAACAATGTTATAACATCATTAAAATTTCCACATAAATCTTTTGAAGAAAGACTTTTTTGACTGAAATATTGCTGTAGAGATTCACAAATTGTGATTCCCTGAAGCTCATTAGGAAGACATATCATTAATACCTGACAGACATTAATCCTAATATGCTTAACTCAGAACAATGGACAAATTTCACAAAGTTATGAAACGGGAACTACACCTCTAGCCTTATAATCATTTATTTTTCACTAAGGAAAAAATAAGTCTGAGTATTTCATGTCAGCTTAACTGTAAGCTATATTAAAAATTAATGAGAATTTTCTTTATTAACATAAATAATATGATAGTAAAGCAACCCAAAAAACACTGGAAATGGAAAAAAATACCAATGACTTCAAATTGTTTCCAGCCATCCTTTCTTTTAAGCCTCAGTTCTCTACTTTCAACTACCTATCAGATATTTCAATTTTGACATACACTATCATTTCAAGTTAAAACATACTTAAAAGCAAACTCTGAAATTTCCCTCTTTGATCACAATCTCCTGCCTTTCTACTAACTTTTATATGCCCTCAAGTCCACTTCATACTCATCATACTTCTCTTCATACTTATCATAACCTCTGACTGCTTAACTCTTCCTTCTGTTTCCAGTCTGTCCCCCAATTTCTGCCTTTATTTACCTTCCTACCAACCTACAATTATTTACTTTAATAGTACACTCACCTTCACTGGTGTACTCTGATAATTGTAATCCCAGGAAAACTTTACTATACTATATTCTTCCCCTATTCTCACTCCTGGGAGGAAGCCTTACAAAAACAAGTCACAAAATTGTGTTAATTCAGTCCACTACAAATTCATATGTAACATGGGCTAATTCTGGCACCATTTTCTGAAGGCCAGGTCTGTTATACTGTCATATTTCCAAGGTTCTCCAGTAGCCTGCAATTCGCTCAAGTCCCCACTGACTGTATCCCCTCCTTTTTGATTAGTTATACAAAGGAATATTTACTTCAAGATATAGAAAGAACATCCATATATTTCACCCCAATTCTTTAGGAGCATAATCTCCTACATATATCACCTTGGTCTCTGGGAGAAGGAGGGGGATTAGGTTCATAGTTTAAAATTTGGAATCACTGTTGCCTTTTCTCATTCAGTTATTATTCTGTTTCACATATTTTCCACACTACCAAAGCTCCCAGTCCCCCCTAACTCCCTATTGTGCTGGCAAGTGACCTTGACATCTATTAACTGAAAAGACTGAGGTGCCTTCTTCCTCAAAGTCTCTAAATTTATTTCTCTATCTGCTTTTCCTTTTTTCCTTTCCTTCTGTCTCACAAAAGGAAATAGTTACCCTCCTTAATAAAGCTAACTAACCCTTCCACCTATGCCCTTGATCCTAATTCCCCCTGCCTTCTCTGGGAATTTGTTTGATTATCCCCTCTCTGTCCTATATGTTTCACTTCCCCTTCACCTCTAACAGACACCTTCTCTTGACCCTGTTCCCCTTGAACTACAGCATTCTCTCTCCCTCTCTAAATACTCACTATTGGAGTCTGGAGGACCTGAGTTCAAATCTGGCCTCAGACACATAACACTTACTAGCTGTGAGACTCTGGGCAGGTCACTTAACCTCAATTGCCTCACATACAAAAATAAATAAATAAATACTCACGATTAAATTTCTTGAAAACATAGTCTATATTCAATGACTCCATTTCCTCACCACTAATTCCTCAATCCCTTTCAAGCTTGCTTACATTCCCACAACTCTACTGAAACTCCTTCATCAACACATCACCGATATCTTTCTGACTTCCAAATCCAACAAGCTTTTCTCCATCCTGATCTTTCTTAAGGTCTTTTTAACATCTGTTGACCACGAGCACTCCAGTGTTTACCCTCACCCTCTATAGTCTATTCTACCTTGACTTCTATGAAAATGCAGTCTCTACCAGATTGACATTTCTGACTCATGGATCTGATCACATTGCATCACTGATTAAAACCTTCAATTACTCCCCATTTCCTACTGGATAAAGTCTGAACTTTTTTTTTTTTTGGCTAGGCAATGGGGTTAAGTGACTTGCCCAGGGTCACACAGCTAGTAAGTGTTATGCATCTGAGGTCGGATTTGAACTCAGGTCCTCCTGAATCCAGGGTTGGTGCTCTATCCACTGTGCCACCTAGCTGCCCCTTAATTTCCAAACTTGATATCAGTACCTTCCATGATCTAACAACTTTTATTTTCAGCCTTGTCTCACAATTACTCCTCTTTACTATAACCAAAATGAACTATACTCTACTCTCCAAATATATTCCTTGATCCTCTGTCTCTCTGCCTTTGCTTTTATGCTATCCTATACCTAAGAATGCCTTCTTCCTTTTCACCCACCTCCAAATCTCTGTTTATTGAAACTTCACTCATCCTTCAAGAATAGGCCCAAATTTTCTCCTCATTGGAGCTCTTCAACTCAGTGGAGTTGAGCAGGTCAAAGACTCAACCACTTGTAAAGTATGCTGTAGAAGGAAATCTTGTTTAAGTATAGGTTAGACAAGATCACCTCTAAGGTCCTTTCCAACTCTGAAACTCTGATGCTGTTAATTGCCACCACTTTCATCAAAGTTTTATTGATTCCTCCAGTCAAAAAAGACCTCTCCCTACTATAATAGAACTTTACCTGTACTTATGTTTTGTACTGATTTTATCCTATTTTGCAGTCTAATTATTAGTGTGTCTAATGTCCTTTTATGGAACATAAGCTTCTTAGGGTCGCATCTTGTTTATTTTGTGGCACTCCATGTGTCTAACATGACACTTTGAACACAGCATAAAATAAAATTAGATTTGTTGTTTTTGTTTTTGGTTTGTTTTTTTTGTTTTGTTTTGTTTTGTTTTGTTTTGTTTTTTGTTACATTTGAGTTCCCAGCAAAATAGTTATTCCTTTGGCAGCAATATGAAAGTTGAAAACTAGTTGTTTGTTTGAGGGGGAAAATGATTAATTCAGACATGTACAACTGAAATTGAGGTGATAACAAGGCATCTAAGTGGAAATGTCCTTTAGATAGCTGGAGATAGGGGACTAGAGAATGGGTAAAAAGGTCAGTGTTGTAGATAAGGATTTAAAGTAATCAGCTTAAATATGAAAGTTGAAGCTAGGAAAAGAATTAATTTAGGGCTTGACCCTGAACCACTAGGAAAGGGCCAAATACTGAGCCTTGAGGAATGTACACCATTATGAAATAGGGGAAGAAACCATCAAAGGAGACAGAGAAATAATCACAGACAGGAAGTTCATCAGAAAAGTTCAGTGTCACTGAGGGATGCCAAAGTAGTGAGAGTTTCAAGAGTACTGATAAATAGTGTAAAATATTGCAGTAAAATGAAAGAAAATGAGGAATAAGTTATGGTCACTAGATTGAGTAGTAAGGAAGTAATTTGTGACCTTCAACAGTGCCTTTTCAGCTGACTACAAGGATAGAAATTTGTACGGGGAGAAAAGAAAGAAGGCATGATGAGCAAAAGAAGACATTTAGTGTATACTATTCATTCTAGAGCTTTTGCCTGATGTAAAAGAAAAGAAATAAGATGATGAATGGAGGAGGAATCAACATCAACTGAAGATTTTTTCAAAATTGCAGAAATTAGTGTGTGTTTGGATTTGATTAAGGGAAAAGAAATGTGATATAATACAAAAATTATAAGGCTTGTGGTCAGAAAAGCTGAACTTAAGGCCCAGAACTTCTATTTATCAGCTATGTAACTTTTAGCAAATCACTTCATTGCTCTTAATATCAGTTTCTTCATTTATAAAATGGGAAATACTCATACAATGTACTTCACAGTTTTATTGTAATGGAAGTGCTTTGTAACTTTTAAGGGCTATAAAAATGTACATTCTTTCCAAAGGTTATTTGCCTTTCCCTTGTCAGAATATTTAAAAAGGTCTCTTACTGAAGACAAAATTATAATCTGAAAAACTCATGGGGTTGATTTTTAAAAATTAAAACAAATCATAAACAATCCTTGTAGATCTAAGAACTTATTGTTTCATGCAAACCACAGTCCTTAAGAACTTTTTCTGGGATAGAAAATGTTATCTATATCCAGAGAAAGAACTAATGGAGTCTGAACAGAAATTGAAGCATACTATTTTTAACTTTATTTGGGGGGGGTTTATTGGGGGTTTTTTTGGTTCATGTCTTTTTTCATAACATGACTAATATGGAAATATATTTTACATGATTGCACATGTGTAACATATCAAATTGCTTACCATTTTGGGAAATTGGGGAGGTGAGGAAGGGAGAGAGAAAATTCAGAACTCAAAATTTAAAAAACAAATGCTAAAAATTGTCTTTAAATGAAATTGGGGGAAATATTATTTAAAAAACAGCTAACAGAGAAATTAAGGTTTCTTGATGGGTGCATTTTCCTATGAATTCATCTTATACAACATCCCTTAATCAAATCCAAACATACACTAATTTTCCCAATTCTGAAAAAAATCATCAGTTGTTGTCGATTTCTCTTCTACTCATGATCTTTGCTTTTACATCAGACAAAAGCTCTAGAATGAATCGTATACACTAAATGTCTTCTTTTGCTCATTATGCCTTCTTTCTTTCCTCCCCTTACAAATTTCTATCCCTTTACTCAGCTGAAAATAAATAGTATGCTTTGATCTACCTTCAGACTTTCAGATCTTCTTGTGGAGGTGGATAGCATTTTTCATCACAAGTCCTTTGGAATTTCCTTGAATCATTGTATTGCTGTGAATAGCTGAGTTATTCACAGCAATTCATTGTGCAACATTGTTATTATTGTATACAATGTTCTCCTGGTTCTGCTCACTTCACTTTGCATCTGTTTGTGTCTTTCCAGGTTTTTCTAAAATCATCCTGTTCATCATTTTTTATAGCACAATAGTATTCCATCACAATCATATACCATAACTCATTCAGACATTTCCTTACTGATGGACATTCCCTCAATTTCCATTCTTTTGCCACCACAAAAAGAACTATTATAAATATTTTTGTAACCTTAAATCTCTTTGGGGCTACAGACCTAGTAGTGGTATTGCTAGATTAAGGTGTATGCACAGTTTATAGCCCTTTGGGCATGATTTCAAATTGGTTAGCTATCTTTTTAAAAAAAAATTTCCTTTCACATTAAACATAAAGTCATTCAATTAGAGAGTAGCATCAAGTCTGAAACTTGATTTTGAGTTTCAGAAGAAAAATGTCAAGTCCTATCCATGTCCTATGAAAGGCAGCATAGTCTAAAAGAAAGATCACTGGGCTTGGAAACCTAAACTCAGCTTAACACCTGATTTTTCCTCTTATCAGTTGTGTAGCATTGGGTAATTCATTTAACTATGCTGAGCTTCAGGTTCCTTGTCTATACAATAGACAGAGTAATATTTGCCCTACCCATTTCACATAGGTGTTGAGAGGCTTCAATAAGACAATGTACATGAATATATTTTATAAAATGTATTGTCTATTATTGATGTAAGTTGTTAGTGGGCCCTCATTATGTTCTCTGGAAAAACCATTAATTCCAGAAAAAGGGGGAAATTCATAAGAAAAACAACTCTAGCTACTTTTATAATTGAGTAATTAAGGGAAAGGATAAAAGTAAGCCTCAAAAATTTAACAACAAATATTCAAGAGAAGGTGAAATACACATTGGTAAATCTTTAAATGAACTGTTTAAGTAAGCAGATTAGGGGATTAAAGAATTAAACAATAGTCAGTAGAGAAGCCATCTGTCTCTCAGCAGATATGGACCTAATTACGTGCAGTAATTGGTCCATCTACATGCGGATAAACTGATGTAATAATGTACGTGACTTGATAGTGGTGTTAAATTTTAAAATGACTTTTCCAGTAAATCACATAACTATGACTTACAGAAGGACATTCAAGGAGCAGATAGATATAATACTAACAATATGTTACAAGGCACATTTTCTCAGTCTAAGAATGGAAGGGATAATCAAGAGTCAAGAATTCTATCTCCACCCCCCTCACTTACTTGCTATATTGCCTTGAGCAAGCATTAAACTTTTCTGTTCATTTTCTTACAGGTAAATGGGAGACACTAATGCTTTCCATTATGAAAGTTTAAATTCTTTAAATAATTAAAATACTAATACTAAGGTCATGTTTATAGAGTTTTGAACCTTAATAACTCAGAAAAAAGGCACTAGATATGCTTCAACTCCACAAAAAGATAGCTCAAAGAAAGTCATAACTTGCTATTTTTCATATTTCCTAATTTCCTTATGTTATTATTTGCTGCCCTCTTTAGGATCAGGGCATGAGGTAACATGTTGATATACCTTGAACTGAATAATCAACAAAAGATTATCCTCTGGAAATTTCTGCTCTGATAAACTAGGAGAGGGTTATGAGAAGATAACATCTAAATAAAATTGAAAATAAGTTTTATTATTTTGAAACATTTTAGCACTTAATGAGAAACTAATGGCATTCCATATTCATTGATTTGGAACTAATTTCTGCATTTCTCGGAAAACATTGTGGCCTACCACATTAACAAGTCTAACTGTGCTAATTCTGCCATCAAACTGATATTATCCTGATATAACAGGAGTCAGAAAAGAGCAAACCTATACTTCCTTATTTGGCGTAAATAAAGCCTTAGTCCATCTGATTAAGAACAACATTTCCCATGAAGTCACAGACTCCAAGAGTTGAGGCTGATTGTTGGGGAGGAGAGGGAAGAAAAGAAGGAAATTGTTGAATGCCTATAAGGTTCTGGGCTAGAGTTACAGAGATTTTGACCTGGTTAAAATATAGGGAAAATAGGATATCGAAGTTGTCCCAGATAAGTGAGGTCCACGTCCTAGAACAAAACTCACAATAGGCTAGATGAATAAGCTGTTGACCAAATGGTAAGGAGGGTATGAGCCAGCAGAGATGTAGAAATCGCTACATTCTGTGCTATTACAACTTCAATCAAGGTTAAAATGATGACCACAAGCTCTGAGCAGAGCAAGAAGAGGAAAAGATGTGATTCACAAGATATATAGCCAGGCTACACACAGGAGTTCCCTAGGTTATAGGGAATTTACAGTTTTCCGTAATTTACAAGTGGAACCTGCAAAGAAGCTTCCTTACACTTCTCTAGGGAAGATCAGAGCGAGAAAATAACCATTTTGAAGAATGGATACAAAGAATGTTCCTATTGTTTCTTTGTTTCCATTTCTATTCCAATTACATACTTTTACTACCTCTAAACCATTGTTTTCTTAGTTTCCATTACCACAGTAGTAGCTGAATATATCAACCTAAGTTGATTTGAGAAGTTCTCAGCCTCTGGGTAGAGGCATAGTGAATCATAACAGGGGATTTCTAAAATAAATGAACATAATGGAATGATAAATTTCTCTAAAGGCCTGAGAACTGTGGTAGTAAATATGAAACCAAGATTTAGAGACATAGATATATAGAGATATATAGTTTTATATATCTCTCTCCTTATATCTATAGATAAATATGTCTCTATACATCTATGTGTGAATATCTATGTAAGTATGTATACATATGTACATATATATATATAATATGTATCCATATACAATATATGAAATGGGTATTTTATCCACCCAAAAAATTAAGGCTAAAATGTAATATAGCCTTTTAGCTTCATTATGTCTATAACTTTGATAGCAGAGATATAAATATATGTTTACCAATACTGGCAATATTCTTTAATCCAAAAAAAAGTGTGTTTTTCATATAGTTGCTTCTCCCTTCAGTTGTTTAAATCACTTTGTGGCATTAAGTTACACACATTAACATTTCCAAGCCTCTAGAGGCTATTTGGTGCAGTATAACAGGTAAAGCAAAAATTAATATCCCTCTCTATAACATTAGAAACTGTAACAGATCTAGATCATATGTTATCTTTTTAGATATCTGCAATCACTGGAATTGACCTTAAAAATCATCTAGTCTATTGTCCTCATTTTTCACATGAGGAAACTGAAGCCCAAAGAGTTTGCCTAAATGATCTGCCCAAATTGAGATTCAAGCAAGCCATTTCATTTGGTCCCAAAAACAAATTAGAATTTATCAAAATTAAAAATTAAAAGATTTTAACTTAAAAAAATTTTGGTTGAGTTTTAAAATCCTTTTTATATGAAATTCTATTATAGTTTCACATCCGAATTTTTAACATTCACAACAAATTGTGTCTACTTAACACAAAGGAAATACTTGATGCAAGTTTCTAATTCAAGAACTTTTTGAAGATGGCTACACTGTGTCAAAAACATTATTATTAAAATGTCATGGATAAAAATTATTTTTCTTATTATTCCAACCATTTGTGAAAAGATTTTTACATTATAATTAGGCGATAGTTTTCACTTTATGAATTATAACGATCTGCAGTGAAAATCAGAACCTTCTCAATTAAGCCCTGTACTTCTAAGAATTACTACAAGAATTATTAGAGCTGTAACCTGTGGATAGAAAAAGTAGTGACAACAAAAATGTACTATTCCTTTAAGGAGTTGTGTAAAACTAACTGATTTGAACAGTCACAAACAAGTTCAAGAATACAGACAATCTATTTCTGAAAGTATTCTTTTTTAAACACTGCTAGATGAAACTGAGGGAGAAAAAAAAACCTTCTTACAGTGGAGACAAAACCAAACTGAAAAACTACACCTGTGTTTTTCTCATGAAGTCCTTCATTATTTATACAAGTTCTGTGATTTATTTTAAAACCATAACAGTCTCAAACAGCACTCCTGTTGCCAAAGAGGTGCACAAAGGACTATTCTTTCACAAACTGACTACAAACCGCATCACCTTCTTCTGCATTTCTCCATGCCTAATCTAAGGGATATTGTCCTGCTGACTTTAGCCCAAGATCACAAGCATCAATAGTATTGAGATAGACTCAGTTAAATATTTTTTTACCAGTGAAAATATTTTAAAGTGCAGTACAAAAAACTAGGGTTTAGGCTGAAAGTGACATACATATATAAAAATGTGCCCATGTTTCTCTCTTTCAGTGACAAAGTTAAGTCCTTACCTAACTTTTTATGACCATTGGGTGTGATTTGTTTTAGTAGCCAAAATATAAATGAGTCAAGAACAGGAAGGAGTTCAATGGATGTGGTACAGCAAGACCATAATTAGAGAATCATACATAATTGTGTTTCTAAGACCAGACACTTCAAATACCCTACAACTAAAATGAAAATAACACATTTCTGAAGCAGGATTCATAGATATAGTTGTTTATTCTAATACCAAAAACCTCTTTGAAGAAACCTTTTTAACATGCATACCATGTAATTTTGTTTGTTTTAAATTGGGCATAAAAAAATGAGAATGTTGCCCTTTTTAAAAAAAAAATCAGATGAGGAAAATTGGAACAGCTGGAGCAGATATAGTAACAGCTACATGCCTCCTCTTTAAAAGGTAGAGGGACAAAGGAGATGGACAAAAAGAGAGAGACCAACAGGATATTTAAGTGCCCAAGTGTGAAAGCCAGATGGCAGTAGAAAGCTGAAAGCAGATATAAAAGCTTAAACATAAGATCGGAGATGTGGCTTATGCTGCAAGAACTTGAGTTTCTTGAGCCTTTTAATGTTCAGGGTAACCTGCAAAGAGGTACTAATGAATTATTTAATACTAATAATCTTGAAGCTAGGTATATGAAGAAATAGACCAGCTCAATAGAAGCATATATACTTGGAAGATTTTTCTTTCTTCTCATGCTTACTAAAGATAAGAAGTTGTTAGCTTTTCTCTCTCTCTCTCTCTCTCTCTCTCTCTCTCTCTCTCTCTCTCTCT